>NC_089847.1:119710983-119880983 GCF_035609145.1 Eleutherodactylus coqui
CTCAGTGGTTAGCAGTGTTGCCTTGCAGTGCTGGGATCTATGGCTCTAAATCTCAAGGTTCAAACTTTAAAAAACTCCATACAGACATCACCCTTGGTTAACATAGTAACATAATGTGTAAGGCTTAAAAAAACATGAAACGGCTGTCTGTACATGGAGTCTGGCCTCGCTTTTAATTCCTAGTCATTGTTACAAGGCTTGTATAAAGAGTCTAACTTTGGCTTGAAGGAATGCTGCCTTCCAATAGGTGGCGCTGTGGAGGTATTATTCCATCTCCCTTATTTGCAGGGTCAAAAAAGACATATGTCCATACATTTCAAGTTCAGCCTATTACCTCCAATGTTGATCCAGAGGAAGGCAAAAAAACCCTGTTTTTCAGTAGTGGTTCTTCAATGAATGTGGCTCAGTAGTTAGCAGTGTTGCCTTGCAGTGCTGGGATTCAAGGCTCTAAATCTCAAGGTTCAAACTTTGAAAAACTCCATACAGACATCACCCTTGGTTAACATAGTAACATAGTGTGTAAGGCTTAAAAAAACATGAAACAGCTGTCTGTACATGAAGTCTGGCTTTGCTTTTAATTCCTAGTCATTGTTACAAGGCTTGTATAAAGAGTCTAACGTTGGCTTGAAGGAATGCTGTCTTCCAATAGGTGGCACTGTGGAGGTATTATTCCATCTCCCTTATTTGCAGGCTCAAAAAAGACATATGTCCATACATTTCAAGTTCAGCCTATTACCTCCAATGTTGATCCAGAGGAAGGCAAAAAAAACCTGTTTTTCAGTAGTGGTTCTTCAATTAATGTGGCTCAGTGGTTAGCAGTGTTGCCTTGCAGTGCTGGGATTCAAGGCTCTAAATCTCAAGGTTCAAACTTTGAAAAACTCCATACAGACATCACCCTTGGTTAACATAGTAACATAGTGCGTAAGGCTTAAAAAAACATGAAACAGCTGTCTGTACATGAAGTCTGGCTTTGCTTTTAATTCCTAGTCATTGTTACAAGGCTTGTATAAAGAGTCTAACGTTGGCTTGAAGGAATGCTGTCTTCCAATAGGTGGCACTGTGGAGGTATTATTCCATCTCCCTTATTTGCAGGCTCAAAAAAGACATATGTCCATACATTTCAAGTTCAGCCTATTACCTCCAATGTTGATCCAGAGGAAGGCAAAAAAAACCTGTTTTTCAGTAGTGGTTCTTCAATGAATGTGGCTCAGTGGTTAGCAGTGTTGCCTTGCAGTGCTGGGATTCAAGGCTCTAAATCTCAAGGTTCAAACTTTGAAAAACTCCATACAGACATCACCCTTGGTTAACATAGTAACATAGTGTGTAAGGCTTAAAAAACCATGAAACAGCTGTCTGTACATGAAGTCTGGCTTTGCTTTTAATTCCTAGTGATTGTTACAAGGCTTGTATAAAGAGTCTAACGTTGGCTTGAAGGAATGCTGTCTTCCAATAGGTGGCACTGTGGAGGTATTATTCCATCTCCCTTATTTGCAGGCTCAAAAAAGACATATGTCCATACATTTCAAGTTCAGCCTATTACCTCCAATGTTGATCCAGAAGAAGGCAAAAAAAAACCCAATGAGTTAGAAGCCAATTTTCCCCATTTATGGGGAAAAAAATTCCTTCCCGACTCGAATCTGGCAATAGGAATAATTCCTGAATCCTAGATTTGAACCTACAACTTCAGCACTGCAAGGCAGCAGTGCTCACCACACCTTGTAACACGGGGATTCTAGGTTTACGTCTATGGACAACATCTGCATGGAGGTTGTGTGTTCTCATTGTGTTCATTCTTCTCTTTCTTCTTGAGCACCGTGGCTCATTAATTAGCACTGTTGCCTCGCAGCGCTGGAGTTCTAGGTTCAAATCTGGCCAAGGGTGATGTCTGTAGTGGCTTTTTATGTTCTCTTTGTATTTATTCTTCGTGCTCTTCTATTTCTCTGGCAATGAAAGAACAAGCGAGGACGCTCAGTTGTTAGCGCTATCGATGCTAGGAAACGGAAAGCTTTACAGAGGCTTCCTGATTATCATTTTTAATAAAACTGGATCAGTTAAAAAAAAACCACTAGTGTAAACGGGCCTTAAGGTGTTCTCCTTTTTTTTTAACCCCGTAAGGATGCAACATTTTTTAATGTTTTTTCCTCACCACTTTCAAAAATGATAACTCTCATCTTTCCGTCGGCATAGAGCTTGTTTTTTGTTGGACGAGTCAAATTTTTCAATGATGTGTATTATAATGTACTGAAAATACAATTTCACCATCTATGGAAGAAGGGCTTGTTTTTGTACATTGAGGCAAAAATGGCGTGACCACTTTATTCTGTGGGTCAGGACTATTATGAGGATAGCAAATTGATAGTTTTTTTTGTTGTACTACTTTTAAAAAATAAAATCTGTTTAAAAAATCCATTTTCTGTCACCATCTTCTGACCACCATAATTGTTTTTAGCTTTCCATTAATGGAGTTGTGTAGGACTTGTTTTTTTGTGGGATGAATTGTGGTTTCTGTTAGTACCAATTTGGAGTACATATGACTTTTTGATCGTTTTTTATAAAAAATTTTTCCTGGAGACGAGGTGACCAAAAAGGTGCAATTCAGGAGTTTTTTTCTGACGACGTTCACTTTGCGGGATAAATAATCCAAATAATGACCTGTTTGGGGACTTTATGTTGCAGAAACAGGACAGAAATGTTTATACAGAGAAAACGATTATACAGAGAAAGATAGAATTCCCTGTGGCCGAGTACTTTATATTAAAGTAATAGGTTATTATGTTGAAAGGCAATTTCAAGTCACAAACCACAGAAGAATTCATGAATACAAATTTATAATAACTTTTGACACTTTCAACACAGGGTTAAATTCTTCAAAAGGATTCATGGGTGAGTGGGAAGTATGAGACATTTATAGCACAGATAACACTCTGGCCTGGTGACCCCCAAACACTAATTCAGGGACCATAAAACCTTCACATCTATTTTTGTATTTCTATTGTAATATTTTTTTAAGTGCAAATTAATCACATCCGTGTCTGTGCCTTGTCATAAGTATGTGTGTATATATATGCATGTATCTTCAGATCCATTTCATTATGCCTTGATGAAGGAACCTGTGAGGTCCGAAAGTTTGCATGAAGGCTATATTCACACAGGCTACAAAATCGCACAACTTTGTAGCGCTACAAAAACGCATGTCTGTGAAGCCCATGGTTTCCAATGGGTTCTTTCAGGCTACAAAACATCTTATATAAAGGAGCCCATTGGAAACCATGGGCTTCACATACATACGTTCTACCCCTGCACCTCCTCCCCACCCCACCACGTTTGCTTTCTAATAACTGATTTCCACGTAAAAACCCCTACTGCCTGTATTCCCCATGCCTCGCTCCCCCCTTGTACCTCCTGTACCACCCCCACCCCATTTGCTTCAAACTCATTGTACCTCACATTGTAATTGTTGTATTGTTTGCCTTTCTCCCATGCTTGAAAGCGCTGCGGAATAAGTTGCTGCTATACAAATAAAGATTATTGTTATTCATGTCTAATATGTTTGTTTTCTGTCATTATAAATACAGGTAAAGTTTTTTTTTTAACTCACAGTATCCTTTATTTATTACAATAATGAAAAAAACACTTTTTTTTCACATTCATTTACAGGGGAATTGAACTTGTGATAGTTTGATCAATTATATCATATGCTGCAATACTTCAGTATTGCAGTATATGGTAATTCTGCTGGCATTGTGTTAGGATATGCCATAGGCCCATCTTAATAGGCAGAAGTACATAGCGGCCCTTGGGTCCTTCAGAAGGCCACCGACTGTCATGACAACGGAAAGGCAAATTGAAATCTCATCACAAGAGTAAACAGCCGCAGTTGGAATGTCAAAGACAGCTGACCCCTGCTTCTAAGCTACGCCATTTTAACCCCGAGTGTCTGGAATGTAAATATACTGTACATCCTGGGGTGTAAAGGGGTTAATAACAGTCTGGCAAAAATTGTACCAAATAATTAATTAATAAAAATCTAATTACTATGATAAGATATACATTTTGGGGCTCATTTCCTTATACTGGCGTCTCGTACTCCAAACTAAATAAAGCCCGTACGCCGCAATGAGCGACAAATGTATCATTGGTTTCATCTGGTGGCTCCTCCGTGCGCCACATCAAAAACTTACGGCAGCTAAAAACTCCCCTCCCCTCCGCGCTCCCCCGCCGAGGCTCCCACGAGCATGCTCGGAGGAGAAGGCACTTACTCGAGATGAGCGAGGCTCGTTCGAGTAACTCACCTTACCGAGCGTGCTTGCTCATCTCTAGTTATAGTAAAAGAGACAGTCCACATGTGGCTACCACCCCTGAAGATAGACCCCTCCCAGTGTTTGAAAAAGTGGCGGTGCGCAGTGTACAAGCTTCAAAAGACACTAAATTCTGGTGTCCAGGGGTTCTTAATAAGACCCCATTATTTCAGTACTGCTAAGCCTCCTTACGCTTGTAGGTAAGCAGAAAGTTGTCCTTTAACTGACTACTGTCCCATGTAGACGGTACGACAGTCATCTAAAGGATTGCATTCGTTCCGGTCTTCTTCACAGGGCACCCTTAGTACTTGTCCTAATATATAGGGGACCCAGACATGGCTACACTATGCACCCTTAGTACTTGTCCTAATATATAGGGACCCAGACATGGTTACACAGTGCACCCTTAGTACTTGTCCTAATATATGGGGGAAGCAGACATGACTACACAATGCACCCTTAGTACTTGTCCTATTATATAGGGGACCTAGGCATGACTACACAGTGCAACCTTAGTACTTGTCCTAATATATAGGGGACCAGACATGGCTATACAGTGCACCCTTAGTACTTGTCCTAATATATAGGACCCAGACATGACTACACAGTGCACCCTTAGTACTTGTCCTAATATATAGGGGACCAGACATGGCTATACAGTGCACCCTTAGTACTTGTCCTAATATATAGGGGACCAGACATGGCTATACAGTGCACCCTTAGTACTTGTCCTAATATATAGGGGACCAGACATGGCTATACAGTGCACCCTTAGTACTTGTCCTAATATATAGGGGACCAGACATGGCTACACAGGGCACCCTTAGTACTTGTCCTAATATATAGGACCCAGACAGGACTACACAGTGCACCCTTAGTACTTGTACTAATATATAGGGGACCCAGACATGACTACACAGTGCACCCTTAGTACTTGTCCTAATATATAGAGAACCCAGACATGGTTACACAGAGCACCCTTACTACTTGTCCTAATATATAGGAGACCAGACATGGCTACACAGTGCACCCTTAGTACTTGTCCTAATATATAGGGACCCAGACATGACTACACAGGGCACCCTTAGTACTTGTCCTAATATATAGAAGACCAGAAATGGCTACACAGTGCGCCCTTAGTACTTGTCCTAATATATAGGGACCAGACATGGCTACACAGTGCACCCTTAGTACTTGTCCTAATATATAGGGGACCCAGACATTGCTACACAGTGCACCCTTAGTACTTGTCCTAATATATAGGACCCAGACATGACTACACAGAGCACCCTCAGTACTAGTCCTAACATATAGGGGACCGAGACATGACTACACAGTGCACCCCAGTACTAGTCCTAATATATAGGAGATCAGACATGGCTACACAGTGCAGCCTTAGTACTTATGCTAATATATGGGGGACCCAGACATGACCACACAGGGCACCCCTAGTACTTGTCCTAATATATAGGAGATCAGACATGGCTACACAGTGCAGCCTTAGTACTTATGCTAATATATGGGGGACCCAGACATGACTACACAGTGCACCCTTAGTACTTATACTCATATATAGGGACCCAGACATGGCTACACAGTGCACTCTTAGTACTTGTCCTAATATATAGGGGGCCCAGACATGACTACACAGCGCACCCTTAGTACTTGTCCTAATATATAGGGGACCCAGACATGACTAAAAAGTGCACCCTTAGTACTTATACTAATATATAGGGGACCCAGACATGGCTACACAGTGCACCCTTAGTACTTGTCCTAATATATAGGAGATCAGACATGACTACACAATGCACCCTTAGTACTTGTCCTAATATATAGGGGACCAGACATGATTACACAGAGAACCCTTAGTACTTATAGTAATATATAGGGGACTCAGACATGACTACACAGTGCACCCTTAGTACTTGTCCTATTATATAGGGGACCCAGACATGGCTACACAGTGCACCCTTAGTACTTGTCCTAATATATAGGGGACCCAGACAGGACTACACAGTGCATCCTTAGTACTTGTCCTAATATATAGGGACCCAGACACGGCTACACAGTGCACCCTTAGTACTTGTCCTAATATATAGGGGACCCAGACATGACTACACAGTGTACTCTTAGTACTTGTCCTAATATATAGGGACCCAGACATGATTACACAGTGCACCCTTAGTACTTATACTAATATATAGGGGACCCAGACATGACTACACAGTGCACCCTTAGTACTTGTCCTAATATATAGGGGACCAGACATGACTACACAGTGTGCCCTTAGTAATTGACCTAATATATAGGGGACCAGACATGACTACACAGTGCGCCCTTAGTAATTGACCTAATATATAGGGACCCAGACATGACTACACAGTGCACCCTTAGTACTTGTCCTAATATATAGGGGATCAGACATGACTACACAGTGCACCCTTAGTACTTGTCCTAATATATAGGGGATCAGACATTACTACACAGTGCACCCTTAGTAATTGACCTAATATATAGGGGCCCAGACATGGCTACACAGGGCACCCTTAGTACTTGTCCTAATATATAGGGGATCAGACATTACTACACAGTGCACCCTTAGTAATTGACCTAATATATAGGGACCCAGACATGGCTACACAGTGCACCCTTAGTACTTGTCCTAATATATAGGGGACCCAGACATGGCTACACAGTGCACCCTTAGTACTTGTCCTAATATATAGGGGCCCAGACATGGCTACACAGGGCACCCTTAGTACTTGTCCTAATATATAGGGGACCCAGACATGACTACACAGAACACCCTTAGTAGTTGTCCTTATATATAGGGGCCCAGACATGACTACACAGTGCACCCTTAGTACTTGTCCTAATATATAGGGGACCCAGACATGACTACACAGAACACCCTTAGTAGTTGTCCTAATATATAGGGGACCCAGACATGACTACACAGAACACCCTTAGTAGTTGTCCTTATATATAGGGGCCCAGACATGACTACACAGTGCACCCTTAGTACTTGTCCTAATATATAGGGGACCCAGACATGACTACACAGAACACCCTTAGTAGTTGTCCTAATATATAGGGGACCCAGACATGACTACACAGTGTACCCTTAGTACTTGTCCTAATATATAGGGGACCCAGACATGACTACACAGTGCGCCCTTAGTACTTGTCCGTTTCTGTTGTCCTGCTGTGTGCCACTCCTCTACACCCTGACATGAAAACTACATGTGGGCAGCCACACATAGACACTTTTGTGTCCAGATCATTGCAGCCACACAGAATGGCATTGTAGGCCCCACACTGCATGTTGTGCTCCCCTGACCTAGACTGAACTGAGAAAGGGTGGCTTCACACGAGTCTGTTTATGTATGTACAGTTGTGCACACAAAAACACGCTTCTATTAAAACCATTGGTTCCCCATGGAGGGTTCACATGTCTGTGTTTTCAGGCATGCAAATGCATGTACCTGCAAAATATAGGGCGTGCGTGCACTATAGGTCCGTGGTATGCATCAATATTCCCCAGCGGGGAGTCCCCTGGTCACCGCACTAAGCGCTCAGCCAATCAGATACAGCCCTTTCAGCAGGCGGGGATTTGAAACACAGTCAGAGCAGTGCAGGGAGAAGACAGGCTGTACGCGCCTGAGCCCCGGCAGCTGCGGAGAGGGGAGTATGTTTTTTTTATTTTTTACACATTCTAGGGATGATTTTTCAGGGAAGGGCTTATATTTAAAGCCCTTCCCTGAAAATCACTGCAGTGGTTGCCGGCAGACCATTGCCTTCAATTGGGCCGCTGGCAGCAGCCGCGGCCCCACTGAAAGCAATGCTGCATGGACCTGCATTCACACGTGTTTGTGCACATACGTGGGTGCGCGGTTTTGTGCGCACCTATGTACGGCACACGCACACGCTCATGTGAATGCACCCTATTGCTAAGTTACAGGGGCTACACTATCCCTCTAAACCGAGCTCTATGATACTCCAGCCACCGGCTCCAGTATATACATTTGCTCAGCCTATATAACAGGATATTTGTAGGGGCCGTTCTGGGTCTCTATACAAGGTCTCTTCTCTTCCTCATCCCTTTTTTTCCTTTCCCTCTTTGTTTCTTGTGATGTCATTTTGTTTCTTCTGATGTCATTTCTATACTTTTTGTATGAGTTTCCTCATCTGATCATTTCTACTTCTGTATAATGCCCTTTTTGCCTTTGTATTCCCGTATAAACCATTAGGGACACAGACTAGTTTGGTATTTAAGGTCGCAATTAGAGATCAGCGAGCACCAAAATGCTCGAGTGCTCCTTACTCGCGTCGAACTTTCAGTGATGCTGGAGTGTTCGTTTCGAGTAACGAACCCCATTGAAGTCAATGGGCGACTCGAGCATTTTTGTATATGACTGGTGCTCCGCTAAGTTTTTCATTTGTGAAAATCTTAGCAAATCACCAAAGTCATGTAAAAAACACAGAAATGGATAGGGCAGGAGAGGAGCAACATGCAGGGCTGCATTTCGGGCTCCGAAGTCTCACTATTAAGCCACAATAGTGGCAAGAGTGAGACCCCCCCCCCCCACTGTCAGCATAACGATCGTTCTCCTCTGCCACAGCTGTAACAGTGGCAGAGAAGAACGATGTTAGCCCATTGAATTCAATGGAGCCGGCAATACAGCCGGCTCCATTGAAAGCAATGGGCTGCCGGCGAGCGCGGGATGAATTTTCGGGAAGGGCTTAAAAATATAAGCCCTTACCTGAAAAAGAAAGATTTTAGTGTAAAAAAGAATAAAAATGCAGGCATTCTCTTCAATGGAGCCGCTGCTGCCGGCGACTCCATTGAAGACAATGGTCCGCTGGCACACCTGAATTCTTTTTCAGGGAAGGGCTTTACATATAAGCCATTCCCTGGAAATGAATTAAAAGTGATTTAAAAAACAAAAAAAATAGATACTCACCTACCTTCAGCTGCCGGGGCACAGCCTCGTGTTCTCCTGCTGTCCCCTGCACTGTGGTGCTGATCTGCTGTCATTCAGCTGAGAGCTGCACTGAGCCAATCAGAGGCAACACTCACTCACCCATTCATGAATTCATTAATAGGTGTGAGTGAGATTTGCCTCTGATTGGCTCAGCGCTGAGCCAATCAGAGGCAAGTCTGACTCACACCCACTGCAGGCCAGCCGCGCTGAACTCCGTCTGCCGGGACCAGGTGAGTATATATATATTTTTTTATTTTTACACATTTCTGGATGAATTGCACGGAAGGGCTTATATATTTAAGCCCTTCCCGACAATTCATCCCGCGATCGCCGGCAGCCCATTGCTTTCAATGGAGTCGGCTGTATTGCCGACTCCATTGAATTTAATGGGCTAACATCGTTCTGCCGGGACAAGGTGAGTATATATATATTTATTTTTTTACACATTTCTGGATGAATTGCAGGGAAGGGCTTATATATTTAAGCCCTTCCCAATAATTCATCCCGCACTCACCGGCAGCCCATTGCTTTCAATGGAGCCGGCTGTATTGCTGGCTCCATTGAATTCAATGGTCAGTGCTCATTTAATCAAGACGAGTACCGCGTGGTGCTCGTCTCGAGTAACGAGCATCTCGAGCACCCTAATACTCGAAGGAGCATCAAGCTCGGACGAGTATGCTCGCTCATCTCTAGTCGCAATCATTTTTTAGTATTTTCAACACCAGTTTTCAAAAATTCTAACTTTTATACTTTTCCTTTGACACGGACGCAGGAGGGCTTGTTTTTTGCGCAGCGGGCTGTAGTTTTCTGTTGGCACCATTCTGAGGTCCATACAATGTATTGAATAACTTTTATTAATTTTGGGAGGCCAGATGAGGGAACACATCAATTCTGCCATCACTCGAATTTTTTTTTTTCCTGCTGGTCAGTACAAATACAGCGATATCAAAATGATATATTTTTGTAAGTTTTTCTACTTTTGCACAATAAAAATCAATTTTTCGGAAAATAATTTGTTTTTGGCTTCGCTGCATTGAAATATCCAGAACTTGTGTATTTCTGCATGGATGGAGCGGTGTGACGGCTTGTTTTTAGTTTTTATTGATCCCATTTTTTGGTGCATATAACTTTTATGATCACTTTTATTGCATTTTTTGGGGAGGCGAAACAAACAGAAAAAAGCATTTTGGCTCTTTTTGGGGGGTTTTGTATTTTTTTTATAGTGTTTGGTGTGCAGGATAAAAACTGTGTTCAGCTTATTGTTTGGATCGTTATTGATGCAGCGTTAGCAGATGTATGTTTTTTAAATTCATTATTCCTATGCAAATAAAAAAAAAGGAAAGTGCGCGAAAAAAGGTTATTTAAAGTTTATTTTTGTAACGTGGATATCTATAGCTTTTTGTGTTCCTATAGAAGATCGTATGATCACTCAGGTAATACACTGTAGTACCTCTGCACTGCAGTGCACTATCTGTTTTTTTGGCTATGACAAGCTATAGTAGACCCAAAGGCTATTGTCTAGCATCCAGTTGCCTTGGCAACCCATCAGCCCTCCACAATTGGATGGCAGAGGGCTGGTAGTGTTACAAAGGGAGCGCATTCCCTCTGTTAACTACTTACATGCCATGATCAACATTGATTGTGGCATGTAAAGGATTAACAGCAGGGATCAGAGTTTTCTGCAATTCCTACCATTACAGCGGTACCCCAGCTGACCGGCTCTTTCTGCAGGTGGTGTGGACTAATTTTCTGAGCCTACGCCATCTACATCCCGTACATATACAGCATGTCACATGAACTCCCGTTCTCCCGTGACGTACATATACGTCATGGGGTGGGAAGGGGTTAAACTGATTCTAGTCCCCGTTCTATTTTTGTACCCTTATAGCCCAAAATTTTAGCAAAAATTATAGTTTCAAAAGAGAAAAAGGGTCATCATCATCATTTATTAAAAAGCTTGTCCAATTGTAAACTATTTATGGCCTATCCCCAGCATACTGAAGTGAAAAGGGAGGTGGAGCAACCCTGCGGTTGTGTTTGTAGACTAGATGATGTCACTGGAGACCCATATAGGGGCTTGGTGAGGGTCCATATCCAGAGATCCATGTGGAGGTGTTGCCAATTTGAGTTGTGCCAGGGTCTCTATCACCAGAGACCATGTAACAATTCGCTGTCTCATGGGCAAGTGTGCTCATGCACCGAGCTGATTTCTGCAGCAGGCAGACAGCTCTGTTCACCTTCCAGTGGCCAGGCTTGGTATTGCAGCTCAAATTCCCATTCATTTTAATTGGAACTTTGCCTGCAATACTAAGCCTGGCCACTGTAGTGGGAACAGCGCTGTCTGCTTCCTGGAGAAATTAGCTCAGTGTACAAACACAGTGGCCCAGAGAACAGCTGATCAGCGGAGGTCCCAGGTGACAGGCCCTGGAAAATCTACTATTGGTGACCTATTTTTAAGCATAGACCATCAATAGTTTACAACTGAAAAAGCCCTTTAAGAGTCATTATGCAGTATACCCTCAGTGCCATATACATAATGTACTGTATGTTTGTATGTATATATCTATATAAATGAAATAAGAACAGATGTGTATAGCGGTATCTATAGAGACTGACATACCCACGGATACACTGTAGCTGCAGAAGTAGTGCTGCTCTAATACACTTTAGGCACCTCTATGTATACATATAGGACAGCTCTAGCTATAGCTGTAAACAGCATACATTCTCCCATGGAGATCCAGATGAGTATATGCACTTACATGTTGCTGCAGAGGGGACTGGACTTGTGTGGGTCACTTTCTGGTCACTTGGCTTTCACTGTGACACATTGCCCATGCTGCAGTAAATGACAGAATTCTGTTTTTCTTCTAGAGGCGACGTATCGGAAGAGAGACTCTCAATAAAGAGTTGAGCCAAGAATTATTCCAAGACTTTCACCTGCCATTGTCGGGGCCAAGACAGACAGATTTACCTATTTTATGGTAAGAACTTTAACTCTTTCCTGACGAAGGGTGATTGATGCGCCTGCCACATTCTGCAGTTCTGATATTCCCACTTTCAAAAAATCCTACCTTTTTTTGATGGGGGGGGGGGGGGACATATATTCATAAGGGCTTGTTTTTTGCAGGACAATTTGTATTGGTATTACAGGTAAAGTTCCTTTTCACATCAATGGGAGATTTGCCTGTAATACCAAGGCTGCCCATTGCAGTGAGAACGGAGCTGTCTGCTTCCTACAGAAATCAACAAAGTGCACAAGCTGATCACTGAGGGCCCTGGGTGGTAAACACTGCTGATCTACTATTGATGTTCTACCCCAAAAGTGGGTCATCAATAGTTTACAACTGGACAACCCACAACCCCTTTAACATATCATATAATGTATTGGAAGACTTTTTAAAGTGGGAGGAAATAGGAAGAAAACACAATTGCAGCACTTTGGGGGGGGGGGGGTTATTTTTGCAGTGTTCTTGATTGAGGGCTCATTCAGACGACGTATATATGTGCGTACATACATCCGCACAAAACCGCACGTCTGTTAGAACCATTGGTTCCCTATGGTGTGTTCACATACTTTACAGGCGTGCAACGCACACACCTGCAAAACATAAGGCATGCGTGCACCATAGATCCGTGGTGTGCGTCAATATTCTCCGCTGGAAGTTCCCTTGTCACTGAACACTGTGACAGTACTGTCACAGTGTTCAGTGACAAGGGGACTTCCCGCAGGGAGTAAAGAATTCCCTGCCACAGCTGTAACAGCTGTGGCAGAGGATCGCAAAGCTCTGCCATTGCTTTCAATGGGGATGCCGCTGCCGGTAGCCCCATTGAAAGCAGTCGGATGCCGACACCCCCGCAGTGATTTTCGGGGAAGGACGTTAAATATTAGCCCTTACCTAAAAATCATTCCTAGTTGTAGTAAAAAAAATAAATAAATCTATACTTACCTCTCCGGCACTGCCAGGGCTCAGGCGCATCTAGCCGCTTGGGTCCCGTCATCGTAATGAAGTTCTTTCCGCAGCTGGGGATTTAAAATCCGCGCCTCCTGAAAGGGCTGTGTCTGATTGGCTGAGCGCTCAGCCAATCACAGGCAGCGCTCAATCATTCATTGAATGACAGCTGAGCGCTGCCTGTGATTGGTCACAGCGCTCAGCCAATCACAGGCAGTGCTCGGCCATTCAATGAATTCAATCCCCGCCTGATGAAAAAACGTCATTACAGTACCGGGGACAGAGCAGAGAAGACATATCGAGCCCCAACAGTGCCGGAGAGGTGAGTATTTATTTATTTTTTACACCAGCTAGGGCTGATTTTCATGGAAGGACTTATATTTAAAACCCTTACCTGAAAATCACTGCAGGGGGTTGCCAGCAGACCATTGCAGACCAATGGCAGCAGCCCCCATTAATAATGAGATATTTTTTTAATAAATTGGACCTTTATATATGTAGCAATACCAATTTTTTTATTTTGTTTTTGTTTTTTTTTACTTTAATTTTTTTTTATAATAATTAAAAAAAATCTTTATTTTACTACCTTTTCCTTTTTTTTATTAGTCCCCATAGGAGACTTGAACTTGCAATTGTGTGATTGCTTATATAATATAATGCAGTACTATGGTACTGCATTACACTGCATTTTAACAGGCTGCCTATTAAAGATGTGTCATAGGCCACGGGCACATCTTTAATAGACAAACAATCAACCAATAGCAGCTCTGGATGCCTTCAGAAGGTCCCAGGCTACCATGACACCCTACGATCTTGTCATTGCGGAGCCGTTTGATATATTTAAATCCCAATTGATCAAGACATTTAATTGCCACTGTCAGATTTACCTTCCTATGTTCAAAGACAGCCAATAACCACTGTGTATGGAGCATGAGAAGGCACAGACGTGTGTACATTTGTATATACTGGTATATATGCCCCATCCAGATGTTTCATTATGCCTGAGAGGATCCGAAAGCTTGCTATAACATCATGTATTTTTGTTGGCCATTAAAAGCTATCATATCTACAAGATGACTTGGTTTCTCTTACTGAGAACAATCACATTTTGCTCTACTGGCTAAAGCCTCATGTCCATGGGCGGGTCGGACTCCTTGGGCGGGAGTCTGCAACAGAATCGCACCCTGCCCGCGGCAAGAGAACATTACTTACCCCCGTCCGGATCCTTTACTTGGCTGTGCAGGGATCAATTCACATTTGCATTCAGGGTTTCTGTTCTTCCGTTCCTTCTTAGGGACCTTTCACACGGGACAGAATTACGCCGCAGGACGCAGGCAAATCCGCAGCTCAGGATTCCCCCCCCCTCAAATCTGCAAGTCTAATTGTAGATATTGATGTGGAATTGCAGACGGGTTTCAAGCCGTTTTTAATTCTGCATCAAAATCCGCCACCAATGGTGCGGGTTTTGACGGGGCTTTTGATGCAGAAATTCTGCTGGCCGCAGCATTTCCGTTATGTGTGAATGCACCCAAAGGCTTAGGTCACATTTCTGTTTAAAATGTCCATTCTTCTATTCCGCCATGGAACAGAAGAACGAATAAAAAAGCCATGCCAGATGGGTCAAACGATGGAAACCGCTGGAACCTGATGGAACCTATTGACTATCCTTATTTGCATATTTTACCCAGAGGAGCTTGCATGGCCTTATAAGTCTCCTTACTCACATTCTAGGTGTCTCCACACTCCTTCTGGGTGCTCTCCTTGGGGAGAGACGATGGCCCCCTCCGACTCACTCACCTCCTAGGTGTCTCCACACATCTCTGTGTGCTCTCCTCAAGGAGAGACGACACCCCTCCCGGCCAAGGCAGTGTTCTGTCATAGGATTTTACTGGAAGAAATAGTGTAGTATGCTGCGCTCTTATTTCTGGCATTTATGAAGGAAGTCATAATGGAAAAGCCCTGACAGAACAGAGCCCAAGTGATGTTAATGTACTCCTCAATTTAAATACATTATAATCTGGGCATATTATCAAACAGCGCAAATATTAAAGTTGTTTTCCAGGACTCCAATATTAATACCCTATCCTTAAGCTAGGTCATCAGTATATAATCGGTGATGGTCCTTTGCTCAGAATCCCTGTTTAGAGAGGTCAAGGTGCTTGGGTCTCTTCACTACATACCGAGCACAGCGCCGTACATTTCATAGTGGCTGTGCTTGGTATCGCAGTCAATTGTATTCAACTGATCCGAACATCACTGGCCTGAATGGAGAATACTACACTCACACAAGCGTTGTGACCTCTTCAAAGAGCTGATCCGTGGGCAGTTCAAACAGTGGACCTCCACAATCAGATATTGATGGCCAATCCTAAGAATAGGTCAATAATATCGAAACCCTGGAAATCCCTTTTAAACTCATTTTATGAACTCTTATGAAGAGAGAGAGACCACACAAGTTGACCCCAGAACAAGTTTTAAATTGTTTCTGTGGTTCTCTACGCCATTCTGTAAGCCTCAAGTGCGAACAAGGTTCAAAGAAATCACATATATTTTCCATTCAAGTAAGAGATCTCTAGTACTTCATGGGAAGATCACACATGCGGCGGAGGTTTTTACCTTAACGAAGTAGATGCTGCAAAAATATAGCAATCCTCCAAAACTGCTTAGCGCCGTAGTGAAGGCATCGGTAACAATATGTGGCACCTTGATGTCTTTTATCATTCTCAGGACATTGCTGTAAGTGCACCTTGAAATATTCCTTCGCACGAAAGTGCAAAGAAGAAGTGAAAAGAGTAGCTCATTACCTTGGTGGTGGTGGTGGTGGAGAATTTGATTCCTTTACAGGGAGAAGGAGATTTTTTTTCTTCTCCCCATTAAATGAGCCTTCTCCGCCGCTCATAATCCATAAAACCGAAATCTTTTTATGTGTGATTCTTATAGAGGAATTTAACAAGGTGGTAGGAAGAGCGGCCCCGGCACAAGGTGACTTTTGTTCTTTGCTGCTGAGTTGAAGACGCTAAAGTAAAATGTTGTCAATAAGTCCAAATGTCAAAAAGTCACAAAATATCTCATAACAAAGTACAGATGAAACTGGGGAAAATGAGAACTGAAAGAGAACAAGATGCATCTCTACCATGATGGTGGTCCGCAGACGCCCCGTTACTGGTGTCATAGTAGGTGCAACTGTGCCATCTAAATAGCTTCAAAGTAACTACCGGTGGGGAGAGTTTAAAAATTAGCACCCACAAAGCTGCCAGGGGCTTCCCAAAAAAATCACACATCATTAATAGTACTGATGTACTCTTTAAGCTCAGGTTTTTAAAGGCTATGGAAACCTTGGTAACAAATCAAAACATACACATATCTTGTTAAGTCACTGCAGAAAAAATGTTTCACTTATCTTTGTTTTTTGCATTGCGTTTTCCTTCTCATGCATTTAAAAAGCCTCATACTTGGTTTGGGAGCTCTCCTACATTTAGGCTTCTGGCTTGGGAGCACTGATCAGCTGCCCTCTCTCTCATGAAGCTCCACCTCCACTCTCCCTTTCAGAAGCTGTGTAGCATAACCACACCCACTCAATACTACACAGCTCTCTCTCATCCTAATTCTGGCAGAGAATTCACCCGGAGTGAATTACAGCCTTCTGTAATAGCAGCTTTCTCTGCTCTCGGCTTCCTTCACCATCCTCTGGCACTATCATACAGCCCTCTATAAAAGCTTAACCTGTACATAAGTGTGGCACTGTTTTTATAGGAAAGCAGCTATATTTTCTAATCATGCACAACCCCTTTAAGCTGCCCCTTATCTACCTGTTTTATTAAAGGGGTCCACTGTTCAAATTCCTCATCTTTTATCCATAGCAGAAAGTGTACAAAGAGTGTCTCTTGCTCTAGAGCAGTGTTCCCCAACTCCAGTCCTCAGGGACCGCCAACAGGTCATGTTTCAGGATTTCCTCAGTGTTGCACAGGTGATATAATTACTATCAGTGCCTCAGACATTGCCACAGGTGTTCTTACTATAGGAGAGCCTGAAAACATGACCTGTTGGTGGTCCCTGAGGACTGGAGTTGGGGACCCCTGCTCTAGAGAGCCTGGCATATCTGTGCTTTACATTTTCAGTTCATTTATTTCAATGAGAACTTTGTAATGTTTCACTTCCCCTGTGGGGGGTGCTGCAGGGAAACTGAACACCTACTGTCATGTTTCACCACGGATTACAGCTGATCACTGGAAGTTTCTACTGAAGTGCTAGCCTTGTGTATTGATGATGAGATATTTGTAATGGATGCATTTCCTTTACTTAATAAACTATTTCTGTGTCCTTCCTAAAGGTACAATAAACAACAGAAGACCTTGAAGAGGCTCAATGACGGTTTCCAGCCATGCAATGTTCTTGGAAGGCTGTTCTCTTACTAGCGCTTGCCTCAATTGCTATTCAGTACACAGCCATCCGGACCTTCACCACCAAATCCTTTCACATCTGCCCAATCCCCAATCCAAATAACTGTAGCCCTGGACAAGACCCTACAGAATCTCCTGATCGTCTCTGTGAAGATGGTCAGTTGATAAACTCGAATATTTCCAGAAAGACTCATGTCCTTATTTTGGCGACCACTCGTAGTGGATCTTCCTTTGTAGGACAACTCTTTAATCAACACACAGATGTCTTCTACTTGTTTGAACCACTTTACCATGTTCAGTATACCCTGATACCCAAAATGACTCCTAGTAAGAGCACCACTGATAGACGAGTGATGTTGGGTGCGAGTAGAGACCTTTTAAGAAGTCTTTATGACTGTGACTTGTATTTCATGGAGAACTATATAAAGCCACAACCAATTAACCATACTACAGACAGGTTATTCAGAAGAGGTGCCAGCAAAGCTCTGTGCTCTCCACCAGTCTGCGATGCACTGGGACCCACTGACATTTATCTAGAAGAGGGAGACTGCGCGAAGAAATGTGGAAGCTTAAATCTGTCTCTTGCGATGGAGTCTTGCAAAGAACATGGACATGTAGCCATCAAAACAGTGCGTGTTCCCGAGGTTAACGACTTACGAGCATTGGTGGAAGATCCAAGACTGAATTTAAAGGTGATCCAGTTGGTAAGGGACCCAAGAGGCATTTTGGCTTCTCGTAGTGAGACATTCAGGGACACCTATAGGTTGTGGAGGATCTGGAGGGCCACCGGTCGTAGACCATATAATTTAGACGCAACCCAGCTGACAACAGTCTGTGAGGACTTCCTAAATTCTGTATCTACAGGGTTAAGCCGGCCTCTTTGGTTAAAGAGCCGATACATGCTCTTGAGATATGAAGACCTGGCTAGAAACCCCATGAAAAAGATGGAGGAGATATATGACTTCGTGGGAATTCCACTGGATACCAACGTCGAAAGATGGATCTTGAATAACACCCGAGCAGACCAGTCCTCTGCCAAACACAAATACGGCACACTAAGAAATTCTGCCGCCACAGCCGAAAGCTGGAGACTCACATTATCTTATGACATTGTAGAATTCACCCAGAATGCCTGTCGACAAGTACTAGTCCAACTGGGTTACAAAACCGTGAGTTCTTCCCAGGACTTGAGGAACCTTTCCTACAGCCTCATTGAGGACAGATCTTTTACCCCTTTTTTGTGATGGTTAATTTAATGGTAACTAAAGACTTAAGATATTACCAACAACAGAGAGAAAAATGTTGGAAAGTTTATTTTTTATAAGAGATCCCCCTTTCTTCATCTTGTTTCTTGCTCTGGGGGGAAAAAAAACAAAAAAAAAGTTGCACTATCGAGGGAGGGGTAATAAAGCACATGAAACAAATTGGGGGATTATACCTCTGCAAAACTTGAAAATGTTTTAGTAGTTGAGTTTCAAAAAAAGTACCATAAAAAGGCCCATACTGTTCTCTACCACACAAAGCAATGTAGTAGAAGCGGAGAGAGTCTTCGAGGGATGTTGACCTTGAGACGTCCCATGGAAAGGTTGATCAACAGGTGCCATAGCCCTATCAAGCTAACTTCCATAGAATAAGGATATTTCGAGGGTTCCTTGTCCCTGTATGTCACAATGGCTTCTTATTTCTTGTATGGCTGCAGAGGGTGTTATAATGTTTACATAAACCAAAACACAAGGTATATTCCTCTGACGTCTACGATTGCTGTGATTTTCTGGTCTCTATGGTTTAGGGCTCTGGGTGAAGGAATTTGCACAAATTTTTTTGATCATGTTGTATTATTTATAAATGTTTATAAAGATGCATTGAAGATGATTATTGTGTCTTTTATGCTCGGGATCAGTAGAAAAATAGGAACAATTAACTGTCTTGGATTTCTATGTGACATTTCAAAAATAAAGAGGAAGTCAGCAATAAACAGAGTGTTTGATAAATGCAAAAACAAGATTCGAGTTGACAGAAAATTTCACTTTTTCATTTAATTTCCTCTTCTTTATATGATCCAAAGGGGGTTATCACATACTTGATAACTTTTCTTACTTGCCTTCAGGGCTAATGTTGTGGCGCAAACATTTTTTGTGTCTAGGTCACACTCCTTTTCACAGACCACACCACCTTTTTTCTACAGGTCACATAAAAAAAAAACCCTAAACTATAAGCCCCTCTTGTGGACCACACAGGAATAGACCCCTATGCTGGGAAGGGGTTGTCCAGTGACTTTAAACATTTTTAGAAAGTGCCCGAATACTGTAAAAAAAAAAACCAAAAATATACTCACCTCTTTCGCTTTCCCCATGGCTCTGGTCACCATCTTGCTGGCCTCAGCTCACCTTCCAGCAGCTGGTTTCATGCCATCTGAGTATGTGACCACCATGGCAATCCATGGTCTTAGCGTTTGTACTGCTGAGGCCAGTGATTGGTGCAGTGGTTACACACTCAAATGGCCCATGATGGCATTTCACAAAAATAAGAGATCAGTGGGATGCCAACTGGAGCGATAGGAGGAGCAAAGGAGGTGAATATAGATTAGTCTTCCATTCTACAGGCACTTTATTAAAAAAAAATATTTAAACCCGATAGATAACAACTCTCCCCTTTGCGCCCTTCTCTTCGCCCACTGCCCAGAGACTTGAAAACTCTTCTGGGTGCGCGGAAGTTCTCTCATTTTTTTTCAGGAAGCCTCCTGGACAGTCAAGGAGGGGCAACAAGTATGAGTTACCACTAGGGTATGACATCAAAGTCAGATCACTGGGACTTAGAATTAAGTAGTAGGGGCACTAGGACTGTGCCACGCCCCTTAGTTTCTGGTTTTGAATGCATGCCATTGAGTATAATGGGCTAAGTCAACTGGTGGGAAAAGGACAAATGAGACACATACCTTAGTGTCCTCGATAGCCATGCAGTGATCCAATTTACCCAAGATAAGGTGTTGGGGTGACTGTCCATACATGTGGTTCGCTGTTCTTAAGTGTAAGGGAGTCACTGGCTGAGCTGTCTCCATAAGTGGAGAACATGAACAGGAGAGGCTACCTCTTCTATATGTGGCTGTCCTATATAGGAGGTAAGGCAACCATAATCTGGCCCTGGAGACAATCCCTTTTGTTACAAATTTCTGCTGGTTTTACTAAATACATTGCTTTCTTCTTTTTTTATTTCTTACGTAATTGCAGGCAGGTATTTATTCTGGAAGGTCTGCCAAAAACAAGATGAGCTGAAACCTCCAAGTGATATTGCGGCTACAAAAAAAAAAAACGTGGAAGGAAATGATACATAAAAGTCAACAGAACTCAGGACACTCCTTACATGAATCAAGTTCTGATTAACATTGTAACTTAATAACAAAAAATCTTAAACCCTAATTGGTAAGACTCTAGGACTCCATCGTCTCACAATTACGGGCATTGGGGCATATTTACTAAGGCTGTCTGATATATAGAAAGCTTAAGGGGTCTATCCGGTTTCCGAACAACTTCCCTGTAATAGGCCTGTCTGCATTAAAATAACAAAACGGGATCCAGCGCTGCAGTCCTGATGTTTGTTATGACAGCGGCTGTCACAGGAAGTCAGGTGACTGCTGCAGCCAATCAGAGGCTGCAGCTTCACCGCTCGTTCTGTCATTGGCGCTCATATTCTGGGAACCATGATGCCAGGAACTTGGGAACGTGACTTTGTAACAGTGTTATTTTAATACAGACAGGCCTATTAACCCCTTCAGTGGCAGGTTTATTGTTACCATGTCAGCGCAGCAAGCCCCGGAGCTTTTCCTGAGGTAATTCGAAGTGGCAAACATGTACAGTGGCACAATAACTGTGTGTCCTGGCCAGAATTTCAGCACTAGAGTTGTCCATGGAAATCTTTTGGGGTTTAACTGCATGGTCAGGGCAGCAAGCCCCGGAGATTTTCCGGGCGTGCCACTAAAGGGGTTAAAGGGAAGTTGTCCTGTAATCAGACAACGCCTTTAAACTTAAGCAGTCCAAAGATGTGCCAAATCAATGATTTGTGTGCTGTTTGATAGATTTGGCGCATGTCAGATTCAGTTTCCTTCTTTAAGCCACCTCTTGTGTGTTTAATGTATACTTCAGACAAGTTTTTCTACATTTTCTGTTCTTTCAGTGCAAATCACAAATATGCTAAACGCTTTTTGTCAAACTTTTTGGGGCAACTAATTCTGGAACTCAGGCGCGGCAACAATAGTAAATCTGCTCCATTGTGTCCAGATTGAAAAGACAATGAAACAGTGGTTAATCTGTCCAGGACTTGTGGGTCTGACACAATTACTCAAAGCCATAACTCATTCAGGAAGTGTCTAAACATCCAAGAAAGCAAGGGCGATTCTAGTCTCAGCTAAGGTCAGTATTTATGATGCCACAATAAAGAAAGGGTTGAATTAAATTGGGTCCATTATCCCTGTACTATAACATAACAGGGCACATTATTCCTGTACTGGCCTCACTGGCATTGTCCTTAAAGGGGTTCTCCACTTTTGACTATATCTACTCATGAGCAGGTTCCATCGACAATAAGCTGATTACAAAGTGTTGCCCAGCTCGGACCTATAGTGATTGGCTGTAATCAATGGAGAAACCTGTCAGTAAGTGTCCAATTTCCCTGCAGCACCACCACAGGGGAAATGAAGCATTTCACGGTGACCATTCACATCAATGGGTTATTTGTGCAATGCAGGACAGGACAGGTCCTCCAGAGTGAGAGAAGCTCTTCGTAGCTATTCTCCACTTTGGCCAAGAGATAATAATCCAGCACCGAGGACCTCCCCGAATTATCTCAGAATTCCCTAACAGAAAATAATGGAAATAGGTTGTCAAGATTTGTAATCAGATTTAAATTAACCCCCACATTTCAGGACAAAATTCTGTCTTGGGATCGGACAGGGGGGAGGTTATATTAGCTGCAGCTGTTCTGTGCCAACCCTCTAATCCACTGGTTCCCAATCCAGTTTTTGGTCATTCAAGATGGTCAGTCAAGATGGCCAACTCAGTCTTCAGACTACCTAATCCCCACAGTAGTATTAGCGCACTATACCTGCTCTATGATTGCCAGATTTGCTTGTGTGGTCAGCAGTGGCCAATCAGAGAGCAGTGCATAGTGTGGATTAGGTAGTCATAAAATTGCTGCAATCATATTTGATGTCTGAAAGGGGGACCCAGAATCAGCGGATCGGAGGTCCAGCAGCACGCAATATACATCTCTGCCCGCTTGAACTAGCCATGAAGACGTGATAATTTACTCCTGTGCCAATAGTTCCTCTTAATGAAATAGTTTGGAAAATGTTAGTAAGAACCGAGCTAACACCAAAGCAAAACCATGGCAATTTTGTGAAGATAAGAAAGAAGAAATACAAAGGCAGCGGCAGTCTTTGCTTTTCGATCACCTATAAATTAAAATTTGAGCTCTGAGAAGACAGCTGACAGACAAATCCGTCATCCAACAAAGAAAGCCAGTCTTAACAAAGGAGGCCTCAACAAGAAGATAAGAAGCTTCTGCAGGAGCACTGAGCACAGCCAAGTTATTTTCTTCTGTATTTGCATAAAAGTAACGGAATAGTTCCCATAAGTGCATGAAAAAGAGTCTACAAAAAATGCCTAAGAGTGAATAATGAGGGACTTTCACGTCTTCTCAAGTATTATGGGCTTCGCCTGTTCCGAGATAATAGAAGACTCCGTATAGTAAGATGTGGTTAACTTGTCCGAGAACGAAGGATAAGAGAAAACTTGCCATGTGTTACATTCAATGTTCTTTGCGTCTTACCCATATTAACATATATTACGTCTGACAAACCCGTCTCTGCTTGGACTTCTGAGAAGGGCACAATGACTTCTTGTAGAGAAGATGGTCAACTTGCCAGTGACAGCTGCAGGAACATGGTAATGTGAAGGTTATCTTGACCTAGAAGAATCATGCCTCGGAGTGACAGCCCAACAGAAGGCCAGATACCATTAAATCATCTCAAGGTCTTTGAATTAGGCTCTTAATGTCCAGCATAGTGCTGAATAATGAAACTTCTCTCAACTTGTATGGCCTTGAATCTAGATTTTACTCTACAGTATGACATGACATAAGTCAGGATTTTTACGTGGTGGCCTTCCAAAGAAGGATGTTGGCTAGAAAACGTCTGGAATGTCAGGTCGATCTACAAGACAACTATGGTCTTCACCAGGATCTGCAGATGCAAGTTTAAAATATTCCAAATATTGCAAGGTGGGCTATGTCCTGAATGTTCACATGGAGGGGCTATGTGCTATATTGCCCACTGCCATATGAATCTGACAGTAGGGCGCATAGCCCTATTATGGCTCTTAACAACCCAGAACTTCTACGATGCTAACTATGGCTGCGTGCATAAGACCTTACTGTAAGTCATAAAGCCCATGCTATCTCTTCTGACCTTACGGGCTTAAACAGACAAACGTGATTTCGGCATGTTTTGCGGCTGTTTTACGCGCGCATTACTGGGGGGAAAAAAAGCCTTTTGAGTGGTTCATGCACGAATACGCTCCGTAGTGGCGAGCGTATTTGCTCATGCACCCGCCTGAAGAAGCCCTAAGTGTTAGAGATAGCAGCAGGGAGGGGGTAGATTATACACAGCAGATTGGAGTGTGTAGAGGGAAACATCCAAGTTATCAGGGGGGGGCAGATCACACAGACTGTAGATAGAGAGGAAAGCACACACAAGTTTGCCGGAGGTAGGGGAATCACATAGGCCATGACTGAGTGTAGAGAGAAAGCGGAGCACCCACAATAGACTCTGCAGGGGCAGCATGAACCACACACTCCTCAGCATCAGTGTCTGTCCATAGTACAAGGGAGAATATGTTCCTCATGGCTGTAGAAGGAATTCCTGCTGTGCTGATACATGAGAACTAGCGAAGGCAGTAGCATCCAGACACATAGACGTCACATCCAGCATACATTACTGGGATGGATACTTCACGTGAGAGTATGAAACTAGGAATGAAAATGAATAAAGGAATGAAGACTGCAGCCTGAAACTTAGTGCAACTTTCTTAACTTTTAAGTAATCATTAACATGAGTACAGATCATAACATGTTTTTCCATGTCAGAGAGGTCCATAATCTTTAAAAGGATTTTACATGGCTACCTTCTTCCAGAAACAGCGCCATGCCTAGTCATTGGTTGAATCTGATATTGCCACTTAGCTCCATTAAAATGAATGAGGCTGAGCTGCAGTACCACACACAACCTGTGGATAGTTGTGGCGCTGTTTTTATAAGAAAGCAGCCATTTTTTACTAATGCTAATACTCTACGACCATTTTAAACCTCCTGTTTATTGCTACCCAGTACTAGGATAGAATAGGCAATGACTGCGGCATCAGGCTATCTGTTAGATATGATATCGGTGATCTAGCCGCAATATTAACAGGAGATGACAATTTAATAAAGACGACAATGAGAGAAAATAAATTAAACTGATTCCAGACATTCATTGCGGAAAAGTAGATGTCACTGCTGATTAAGATACAAAGGATATCAGCGATGTTATTACACCCATTGTCAGCTACTGGGAGACGCAACTTTTTTTATTCCGTGTAGTTTATTAAGATCACAGCAGGTAAAGGCTGGGCTGTCAGGCTGATATGAGCGGAGATAACGTACCGGGTGATAGTATGTGTTATCTTTTGATTCAACTCCGTTGTTGCATTGTTAAACCCATAAAAGAATCACAGTCAGGAGACTCTTGGATTCCCATAATGCTCTGCTTTAAGGCACAATCTAATCTAAAGAAGTCTAAAATTCGGTGTTGTATAATTTCTTAATATACCGCTACTTCATGGTGGTCGGAGCTCCACTTTTCCTGCTGCAGAACTCCAAATCTCCTGCACAGATATAGACTTAAAGGGGTTTTACGGGCATTTCCCACCAATGACTTATCCATAGTTGATCAGCGCGGGTCCACCACTTGGGATCTCCGCCAATCCGCTAATCCTTGGGCCCCATGTCTGTGCAGCCCACTCAAGTGTCTACATTGGGGTCCAAGCCAGAAGTTTAATGGAAAGCATCACTCTCCATTAAACTTCAATGGGAGCCAATCAGCTAATCCTTGGGCCCCATGACTGTGCAGCTGTGCCGAGAGTCCACATTGGGGTCCGAGCCGGAAGTTTAATGGAAAACATCACCCTCCCGATCAGCTACTGATGAACTATTCTAAGGTTAGGTCATCGATAGTAAATGCCTTGGAAATTCCTTTAAGTTACCGTTCGGACTGTCTCGGGACTAGACGGGAAAGAGTAATATTACGGATGAACTCCATTTTTGGTGCTTTACCGTTGATTTGTTGGTTCTCGAAACCCTTCATTGCTTTTCCAAGATGGCTACACTACTTCTTAAGATTACCAATGCTCTATATCTGTTCTCTGATTGGACAGTGCTGCCCCAGGCATTGAGAATACAGCTGCAGGCATCTCAGAAGCTGGAAGAGGTTCCCAGGACCTGGACCATTGCGTAGAAACTACCACCTCCCTCTCAATTACACCATTGATCACATTTATAGTATGATACCACATAAACTATTCATTTATATAATGCCCAGCTTCAATTTTGTGCAATTAAGGTAGGTGTCACTTCACATGTATACCCTCCCCTTATAATGCTGCTCATCTCTTATGCTGGCCATAGACTTGAGACTTAAGTTTAGACCCTACTTATTCACATCTATAATGCCAAACTGCTGATCAACCTTGGATTTTAATGGGGTTGTACCACAATTGACTTTCATCACCTACCCATTTATCACTGCTGAGAACAAGGCTTCTGTGTCCCCCTCTCCTCCTCACTTACTGAGCAGTGTGGCGGAGATTTAATGGAGTTGCTCCATTCATCTTCAATGGGACTGTCGGAGATAGCTGAGCGCTTGTACTTAGCAATTTCTCTCAGCTCTATTTAAATGAATGGAGCAGTGCTGTGCATGCTCAAATGAAGTTCCATGCAATCTCCACATCACTGTGACTAAGCCCACAATGACGAGAAGAGGGGGACATAGGAAGCCTGTTTTCAAGATCGGTGGGTGTCTCAACAGTTAAACCCTAACCCATCAGACTTTTATCACCTATTCTATGGACAAGTGCTAAAAGTCAATTGTGGTACAACCCCTTTGGGTCTGATGCTTCATTAATAAGCAGCCCCAGAAATAAGCATGCATGCATGACCAATCCAAGCAGGCATGTCTATAGGGGAAGGTAGTCAGGGTAGCTGTCAGTTCTCTTGAAAGAGTTATCCAATGGGGACAACCCCTGTTCATATTAGGGTATATGGATGTCGTAAATGGGGGTTCCCTTCCTTGGGATCCATACAAAGATCACCTCACACACTGAAACACTCAGCTTGTACTACATGTAGCCTCAATCCACTATAAAAACAGCTGAGTGCTTCAAGTTCTACTGGACCAGTAGTGATCAACTGATGACCACTGAATTCCCATTGGGCCTTGTGTGGCACTGAGTGCTAAGGCAGATCTGAAGGTTGCAGGTTCAATCCTTGCAGGGTTCAGGTAGCTGGCTCAAGGTTGACTCAGCCTTCTGAGGTTGGTAAAATGAGCTTGCTAGGGGGTAAAGATGACTGGGGAAGGCAATGATAAACCACCCTGCAAAAAGAGTCTGCCAAGAAAATGTCACAATGTGACATCACCCTAGGAGTCGGTCATGGGGACCAGGGGACTTTACCTATACCTAGATGAAGCAACTCCTTTAAGTCTATGGCCAACATAACATTGTAGAGGTTCCTGTGGACCAAACAGGAACCTCTATAATGTTATGTTGGCCATTGACTTATCGCCTACCAATTATGTCATATTGTGTAAACAAGCAATATAAGAGGCCATATACACTGACATGCCAAAAGTTATGGGACCGTAACTAATATTATGTATGATGCCCCCCAGCAACGCCATGTGGCATCAATTCTACATTCTACCCATGCTGTCTGGATAGCCACCCGCAGTTCTGTGGCATTTGTAGGTGCATGATTTTGGGTGTGACTGGACCTCTCTTCTACATCCGATAAATGCTCAATTGGGCTCATGTTGGGTGAAGTGCAGGTCACACCATGTGTAGGAACTCTCCAGAATGCTCCTCAAACCAGTTCTGGACACATTGGTCCTGATGTCCCGATGCATTATCCTATTGGAGTCTCCTGCATTGATGGTGGATGTGATTTCTGTTAGAGTCACTTGTCTGTTCAAATGAACAATTCTAGCCAGATGTGGCCCATCACGATCATTAAGCACCCATGAGGCTGCTGTGTTGTCAACTGTGGGTGGTAATGCCTTCTATGACGTAGTCACGGTACATACATGGCACAGTGGATAAATGAATGTCAAATGCCCATTCAGCGTTGGAGACAGTGTCCCATCCATCTGGCACCCACTATTAGGCCTAGTTCCAACTCTGATAATACTGCCTTGTCATGTGCACGCTGCCCAGTGTTCAACCTCACTCACAAGATAACACCAGATACGGGTGTGGGCATTCCCCTGCCATACCATGAGTCATCATTTCATGATCAATTTACATACTGCTATCCTATGAATTTTGGCATGTCAGTGTAATGTAGTGGCCCAGTACATCCATTCCTGGCCCCCTCCATTATGTCATATAGGTCATGTCTTATGTTGGTGTGCTGTGCAAAAGTGTCTAGTCATTCTGTTATGTGTATTGCTGTTTGCAAAAGCCTGCAGATTGCCTGTGAATGTATCAGTTTATGTCCTGTCACATGGATGAGTGTGATTATAAATAGGAGTGTCTGAGAGTGGGAAAAGGTCCATGTCTTCTGGGTTCCTGACAAAGAGTGCCAGCTACACGAGGGTACCTTCAACCCTCATGTAGTGAAGAATGGAAAAGGAGGAGAGGTTCCCTGGATTGACTGTTCTAGCATGAGAGAAGAGTGAGGCCCCAAGTGGAGAGAGAGCATGAGAGAGAAGTAAATGGAGTTTTCCTCAAGGCCCAGTGCACAGGTATTCGTGTTTAATTCACACATCCAGCATCTTGAAGTCTGGGACCGCCGGGTGGAGGTACACATCTTCTATTGTTTACACACGGGCGTCCTAAAGTCAGGGATCACTGTGTGGAGGTACACTCACTCAAGTCTGTCTTAATGCCTGCACTTGGAACATTGTTTATTCTGCCTTGTACTATTGAAGTTTATTCAAGTAAAGTTTTGCCAGGCTCTGACCGTTCCTAGGGACCTGAGGTACGTTATAGCTGTCTGCGGCTGCTTTATTCTCTACCGAACATCATTCCGGTAGCGGAACGTTGGCGTAACCCGTGATAACTACTATCCCTATTCTCCAGTTTATTGGGCATCCCTATCCTGGGGGTGTCCGGAAGAGGACCAGCGCTGCCCTGGCCAAGGCTATGTGCGTCCCTCCGGGAGGAAGTGTGGTAAGTGTCGCCGTGACAAGCCAGCATCTTACCCTCCCCGCTTTTCAACGTATGCCCTGTGTCCGGAGTCACCCTATGGGATGCTGCAGTAAGAGTACCGCTTCCATATAACACTACAGTCAGTGCCTAGTGACGCAATCCCATATAAAATAGTATAAGTCACAGTACTTACATTTATCAGTCACTACATACATTTGATGGCACTAGTTATGGTTCTCAGACTATAGAGCAAATATAGATTATGTCTAGAAAAGTTTACTACCCATCTACCCTATGCACCCCAGTTAGGGAAGGCAGCTGTGCCTTATGCATCTGCCTCTACTGCCCACCCATTGCCCCAGCCCCACCAAAGACCACCATACAACTCACAGTTTTCAGGTATCTGTCCAAAATAGGTGATTGACAGGGACTGATGTGAGTATGTTTCCAGTGCAACGCTGTGGAATATGTCAGCGCTATGCATAATAATGGGTTATAAATAAATATCATGTAATGCTTTACTCTAGTAGACTCACATTCTAACCTAGAAGGTCCACCATTGACTTCATATTGGTCCTCAAGGTGCATCTAGAAACTATTTTTGCTCCTACAATAAATTTATGTTGATCTCAGTGGTGGTTGTGAGAAGCAGTTCTTCACCAGCTCAGGTCCTCATGACATACTACAGGTGATCAACTGCAAACAACTGGGACCTGAACATGGTGGAGAGGGACACTCATCCTGATGTGACTCAAGCAGGTCATCAGAGGAGAAGACGATAAACATGTAACTCAATTAATCAAACTTGTCCTTTTTCTTGGGGGCAAAGGACACTTTGCTGGCAACAGCAGATCCAACAGCTCCAACTCCACCAGTCACTACTGACATTCCTCCTTTAACGAGTCCCACACCGGCAGCAGGCACACTGGTAACTGCTGTCTTTGTTAGCTCCAAGCTTCTACTTCCCACCCATGCGACTCCTCCTAGAGTGGCTCCGACAGCTCCTCTTGTCATGCTGTATAGTCCTCCTGTGACTCTCCAGATGACACCCGCTGGTGGGTCTGGGTGGTCCTTCAAAGAATCTGTACAGAAATAAAAAAAACAAAACAAAAAGCACGTTATTCTTAATTACCAGAATGTGCAGGCGAAATCCTGAATCCAGCTGATAACCAGTTTTCATTTTAACTCAGAGGGAACAGATGGACCAGTTCATTGTATAAACTCATACGTTCACCCGTCACAGATGAATAATGCTCACATCAATTGTGAAAACTTCTTTTTGAGTGAAACTCAACTTTTAGAATTCATCTATACTGATGACTCAGGGGAAACGGATCAAATTTGCAGACGACACAAAGTCAGGAGGGATAGCTGACGTTAGAGAAGAGAAAGAGGGTTCAAAAAGATAAAGACAAGCTTGAATAGTGGGTGGCAACTAACAGAAAGGTATTTAACAAGGAGAAATGCAGAGAAGCCCTACAGCTTGACAAGAAAAATGAAAAAAAGCACATACAGAATGGGAGCAATTGAGCTAAGCAACAGACTGATCATGAGTCAACAGTGTGACGCAGTAGCAAAAAAGGTAACACAAAATTCTAGGATGTATTAAGAGAAGCATAGAGTCTAGATCATGTGAGGTCATTATCCCCCTCTACTCTTCCTTAGTCAGACCTCATCTGGAATACTGTGTCCAGTTCTGGGCACCCCAATTTAAAAAAGACATAGACAAACTGGAGCAAGTTCAGAGAAGAGTTACCAAGATGGTGAGCGGTCAGCAAATCATGTCCTATGAAGAACGGTTAAAGGATCTGGGAATGTTTAGCTTGCAGAACAGAAGGCTGATAGGAGACTTAATAGCGGTCTACAAATATCTGAGGGTCTGTCACAGTGCAGAGGGATCAGCCCTATTCTCATCTGCACAAGGAAAGACTAGAAGCAATTGGATGAAACTGAAAGGGAGGAAACACAGATTAGATATTAGACAGTGAGGGGGATCAATGAGTGGAACTGGTTACCACGGGAGGTGGTGCGTTCTCCTTTAATGGAAGTGTTCAAACAAAGGCTGAACAGACATCTGTCAGGGATGATTTAGTAAATTCTGCACTGAGCAGGGGGTCGGACCTGATGACCCTGGAGGTCCCTTTCAACTCTACCATTCTATGATTCTATGCAACCTACACTGAATAGCCACTTCATTAGAGCCCCCCATCTAGTAGCTCATTGGACCTTCTTTGGCCTTCAGAATGGCAGCAATTCATCATAGCATAGATTCCACTAGGTGTTAAAATTGCTCTGCAGGAATATCGGCCCCTGCGGACAGGAAGCTTTTTGTAGTTGCCGCAAATTAGATGAAGATCCTGACAGGTTCTGATCAGCTGACAGGAAGGGGTCTTCGATTAATGCTGCTTGTGCCAAGTTCTGACCTTCCATTAGCACGGTGCAACAGAAATCTAGATTTTTTTGTTGCTCAGTGATACAATTTTTGTGCTCTTTTGCTTTCTGCTTCTCTTACACACAATAGCGCTGGAACTGGTTGTCCGCTGTTATAGCCCCTCCGTGCTAACAGACATGTTAGTTGCAGCACCAGTATTGTATTTGGTTGCTCTTCACTGTGCAGCACCTGTTGGGCAGAACATCCTCCTCTGATCACTTTTGCCGACGAGTTATTTCCATCCACAGGATCCCCTTTTGCGGGATGTTTTCCCTCAATCACACCATTCTCTGTATACTCTGCACACCATTACATAAGAAAACCCCATAACGGTGTCAGTGACATCCTGGCCCCGGCTAGTCTAGCACCGATGACCAGGCTTTGTTGGAAGTTGCTCAGATGACTGGATTTTTCCATTTTAATGTGGAATCATATTACAATATCTCTCACTACTATGATGAGGGATATGAAGAGAAAGCAGGGGTCACTGGTCTGATTTCCATACAGGGAAGCACCAACTATGAAAGGGCGAGAGGCTCCAATAAAGTATACATTATTCATTTCAGATCGTGTAGGCATTTACACTGAACGATTCCAGCCATCCAGCGTCTGATACACTTCAATTGGAATTTCCCTCCATTCATCCTGCAAATGTCTGGTGAGTTTTCTCAAAGATGCATAAGCCTGTCTATAGTGGTCCTAGGAGTGTTGTCATTGGACAGCTAAACAATCGAAGAACGTTCTATGGAGTGACGAATTATGCTAGAGAGAAAATGAACCGGCGCACCAACAGGACTTGACCAGAATCAATTGTAGAAGACAGCAAGAAAAGAATCCAGCATCCATAAAATCACGGCTTCATTGAGACATATTAAAATCCCAACAGGAATGACATACAATGGCGTAACATTCTGGCGTGTTTTAAGCAGCTGCTTTGCCATAGCTGCTTGAAATCAGATGGGTGTTACTGGGTGTGGATGACGTCTGGGGAACACCATTTGCCTGAGTGTGTTATGCCAACAGTTAAGTACAGCATAGCTTCCGTTATGGTCCAGTGATGTTTTACGTGGCATGGTCTCGGTCCGTTGGTTGGTGTGACATGAACCATGAACACGGAGGTGACCCTGACATTCTAGACAATAATGTGTGCCGACAATGTGACAATACTCTGGGAATGGTCGGCCATACTTCCAACCAGACAACGCGCTTTGTCACAAATCCAATGCTTCTTTACATTGTTTTTAGGATATGGATATTCCACGATTGGACCGGCTGCACAGAGTCTGAACCTGAACCCTACTGGACATCTTTGGGATGAACTGGAGTGTCGGATCAGGAAACATGAAGTGTGACCATCTTCTTTAAGAGAAACCGCCAGACATTAGCAGGATGAATGGAGGGAAATACCAGCTGAAGTGTATCAAACATTAGTAGAAAAGTATGCCACGGAGAATATCCAATATCATTAGGGCAGAGGAGCCCCACTAACTATTAACATTTGGAAATAAGCAGTACTTTTGATTCTTGCTCAGGTCCCAATTACTTTTGGTAGGACAGTGTATATTGTTTTTGTTCCTAATTAGGCTCTCAGATCATAGAGGTTCCTTGAACTTTTTGCTCAGGAGACACATTTCTTTTCTTGATCTGATAAATGTTGGATTTTGGATATCCGTTAATGGCCGGCATTCTATTACAATGACCCGCAGGCGCTGTCAGATAGATATTTGAAGGTTATTCACCAGTCATATATCACTGCTCCATGACCTAAAGGAACAGTAGAATCTCATTGATCTGCTGCAGGTTAGACATCCACCACTAATGTATTTTTGCCATTGATCATTGCAGTTAGTAAGTGAATACAGCCATTAGCATACAACGCCCGGCAGTCTTATTGATCAGGTTCAGAGTCGCCAAATGACAGGGATTTTGTATAGTTATGTCCTTAGTGTGATTTACTTAATATATGTAAATAATTGTATTACTACCAGACAATTAGGGGACATGAAGGCAGACGCTAAATCCAACCCAATCACCATCACTGCTAGAAACTTGGAGTGGATTCTAGGGGTCATTTATGAGTTTACTTTTTGGTTTGGTGACATCACTGGATTCATTTTTGGGTGTATTTATGGACATTCCTTTTTTGTTAGAAAAGCCGCCCACCAATAAGCTGGGACTCCGGGCAATCAACTGCATGCAGCTATGGGGGAACCTGGCAGCGAGTGTACCATATACTCACAGAATATGCCATAAGTGCCTAATAAGTGGGGATCATATCTCGGGAATCCTCTAGGACCCATGTTCACCGATTCCTGGCCTCTACATTTGTACATACACTTCAATGAAGAGATAGCAGGTTTGGCTCTTTCTGTAGCACCCATAGACTTCAATGGAGGAAGCCAAGGGCAAATGCATCCAACTCTACATGGAAGTGCATGGTGAATGCGACAAATGGATATTAGTGAACAGGGGTTACTGGATCCTCATTCTCCCAATAGATGAGGAACCCACAGGTGTGATCCTTACCGATCAGGCATTAAGTGCTAAAGATGGGAATACCGCGAGAAGTTCTGATCTTGGATCATTTATACCGACTGCATCCTTTATTAGCGCTCCAAGCCTTTCCATGATTGACGCTTCCCCGTACAGAAATTAGAGCTGTGATCTCGGAGTGTAGCATAAGATAACGACACGTCTTCTGGGGATCAATTTCAGTGTCAATCCATGTTAGATGGGAAAATCCAGCGATCTAAGCGACTTTCGTCTATGCCTGGTCATTGGTGCCAGACTAGCTGAGGCCAGGATTTCACTGCCAACCGCATGGGGTTTTCTTCTTTCTTTCTGGTGTAATTGAGGAAAAGCATCTAGCGAAAGGGCATCCTGTGGATGGAGACAAATCGTCGATGACAGGGGTCAGAGGAGGATGTCAGGAATCGTTCTGATGAACAGGTACTGCACAGTCCAGAGCGACCAAATATGTTGCTGGTGCTCCAACTAACGAGCCTGCTCGCACAACCATAGTATGGATGGGCTATAACAGCAGATGACCAGTCCTAGTGTCATTAGGTGAGACTCAGGTGAACAAAAAAGTTCAAAAATCGAACCACTGAGCAGTAAAAAAACATCAGCTGATCAGATGAACCCAGATTTCTATTGCCTGGTGCTGATGGGAGGTCAGGATTTGTCGTAAGCAGCATGAATTGATGAACCCTTCCTGTCAAGATGGTGGAGGTCTAGTAATGACATTGGGAAGGTGTTCTTGGCACACCCTGGGTCTTCTGATACCCGTGGACAGACGTTACAATGAATTTCTGTGGTTCTGAAGGCCAAAGGAGGTCCAATGTGCTACTCAATGGGGTCTCTAAGTGAACAATATCGCAAGGATGGACATTAATCGGGAGGACCATCATATTTTCCCTTTGTTAGATGGGAACAGGACCCAAGACAATTAACTGATTACCCCGGGGGTCTCATTTTGAAAGCGCTTTCTCTCTGATGAGATGACTTCTTTAAGGATTGAAGAGCTGAGCAGTCAAGTTCCCCTTCTGGGTTGTCCCATAAGAACAATTCCTCTCTGCATGCCTTATTAGAGCATATGGATATCATAGGCAAAGAGAGACATGTTTAAAGTTTCATGGAAGGAATTGTGTATTCATACAAATGGATATTTTATAGAAATTCACATAACTTCAAAGACCTGTGCCTCTGCTGACTGCAACTACAAAGATGATGTTGGTGGCAAAGTGTTATGTAATACTGACAGCAGAGAAAACACTTTGATAATGAAACTGATAAGCTCTGCGGGGCACGGGGCGCCTTTCAAAGGGGGAATTAAATTAGAAAAGAAGAGTGAAATGGAATTTATTACAGGGAAATATGGGATTGTCAGAAGTGTCGCTGCTCTTATACAAATGTGCTGTCTATATTTAGGGAGAGACTCCGAGATTACTGAACTCCAGTCCAATCCGCAAAACAACCGATGCAAAGATAATCGGAGTCTACATCCGATAATGACTATATAGAAGGGCTAAAATATTCAGTACCAGAGCAGCGGCCATTAGCATTTGTCTTACAGTGAATTCGATATCTGAGCGCCATTTATGGCGAGCGAGCATTGCCCTTAGCGAGTAGCTGCCCGCTCGAGACAAAAGGTTCGGGTGCCGGCGGCGGGCAGGGAGCTGCGGGGGAGAGCGGGGCGGAACAAAGGGGAGATCTCTCTCTCCCTCTCCCCCCCCCCCCCGCTCCCTCCTGCTGACTGCCGCTACTCACCGCTCCCCCGCGCCGGCACCCGAACCTTTCGTCTCGAGCGGGCAGGTACTCGCTAAGGGCAATGCTCGCTCGAGCAATTGCCTTTAGCGAGTATACTCGCTCATCTCTACTAATAACCTATTCTTAGGATAGGTCATCATTAGATGACCAGCGGGGTCTGCTTCTCGGGATCCCCGCCAATCAGATGATTACTGGCATCACAGTCAGTATGGACAGAGCAGGAAGAAGCTTGCGCCATCTGTACCGCAGCAACTGCAGCGCGGCTCCCGGTGAATTCGTTAAACGCATCTAAGGATACAGTAGTTCATCAATAGAAAAAGTTTCCAAAGTCCCGGACGATCCCTTTAAGATAAGAGAACTTGTCATAGGAAGGTACTCAAGTTAAAAGGGGTTGTGCCAAGTTATAAAGTTATCCCCTAACTACAGGATAGTGGATAGCTTTATGATCGGTGGGAATCCGACCACTGGGACGCCCACCAATCCCGAGAATGAGGGTCCATTGGGTCCCAGAAGGAATGGAGCAGAGTTTACGCAGTTGCGCCACTGTTCCACTTACTGCAATGACAGTGACGGAGATGGCTGTTATTGAAGTGAATGGAGCAATGGAGCGCCTATGTGACTTCTGTTCCGTTCACTTGGGGACCAACCGGGACTCAGGATCAGTGTGGGTCCCAGCGATTGGACCCCCCCCAATGATCATAAAGTTATCCCCTATCTACAAGATATAAGTCAAGTTATCCCCTATCCACAACTCTATAACTTGGTGCAACCCCTTAAAACTTTGTAACATCTGTATAGAGCTCCATTTTTCTGATACAGAGCTCCAAATCCTCTGTATAGACATTGAGGGGGTAAAAGATTACATTCGGGTTGCATACAGCCACCCAGGATGTATTTTCCACAAGAGAAGACACCAGTATTATAAATGACACATAGTAGCTGGGAGTCCCCTGTTGCAGATTTTCCACTGTCCCCTACATCAACCCCTATAATTAATAGATACCCCCAGATCAGCCCCTCCCCCCTCACAATTAATACAAAGCCCTAATCCAGCCCACAATTAAAACCGACCCTAGATCTGACTCCATAATTAAAAGAGATGTGGGCAGCATCAGGATCCGCTGCAGAGCTGGTGCCCAGAGCATCAGAGAACCAGCCGGGAGCGTGGAGCAATACAGAAGAAGCTCCACTCCCCCGGGGGCTGATGGGGCGCTTCTTGTAGAGAAACTTAAGTGTTGCAAAAAAATGGTTTACCAATAAAACGGCACCCTTTCTGACCTGAAGCAAGGTGGCGCCCTCTACAGTCACCTATCCTCACATACCCCTTGTCATGACCCTGCAACAACTGAACTCCCTCGGGTCCTAGGGTGCACCATGGAGTTTCATGGCGATCTAATGTAAGTTGAGTTCAATTGAACTGTATGGGCTGCAGCTGTAATACAAATACTAAAATGAATGTTTCAGGGATCCTGCTAGAGGGAGACAGTAGTCATAATTTTGAGGGGTTCTTCTCTTTGGATAATCCCTACTTGTTAGTAGTGTGCCTTGACAATAAATAGATCACAAAGTGCCCCCCTGAAGGATCCCCAGTGATCAGCTGTAACCTGTGGGCAAACCTGACAATAAGGGTTCTTTTACCTGGGCAGATTGCTAAGGATTGTTGATCGACAATGAGCATGTCTATCCGAGCATGCGTATTATGTTCCGCACGAGCAGTGTATCTGTAATTACGAGGACCATTCATACCCATACTATCAATGTTCGGCTACACATCCCCCTGTACACATGGGGAATTGTACAGCCTACAAGCGGATATCTTTATCCTTGCATAAACTGCCAAACGAATGCTTGTTCATTCAGGGGCCAGCTGATTGGGCCCGATAGGCCAAGTAAAAGGCCCTTAAAGGGGTTTACCCATGATTTAAAATAGCTTCATAGCCACTCTGTCCTTCCTGGTTGCTGCTGACCTTGTCATGTGACTGCTGCAGCCAATCACTGGGTATAGAAGATCACTGCTGTGGCCAGTGATTGGCTGCAGCAGTCACATGTCCTAGTCAGCTGCAAACAGGAAGGACAGAGTGCTTGTGAAGCAATCTTAAGTGGTGGTAAAACCCTTGAAGTGTTCATTTTCCCTGCAGCGCCACCACAGGAGAAATGAAGTATTACACATTTAAATCAATGGGTTGTATGTATAATGTGAGATAGGTCAGTCCTTCAGAGCGGGAGATGCTGTAGTCAAGAAATAAGACCCCACTCCATTAACCCCTTAATGACGCGGCCCTTTTTCTTTTTCCATTTTTGTTTTTTCCTCCCCCCTTTTAAAAAATCTTAACTCCTTTATTTATCCATCGACGTCGCTGTAGGAGGGCTTGTTTTTTGCGGGACGAGTTGTATTTTTCAATGGTGCTATTTAAGGTACCATATAATGTACTGAAAAACTTTTAAAAATTCTAAGTGGAGTAAAATGAAAAAAAAAAACGAGGCAGCTCTCAGCTGTCATTCAATAGTTGAGAGCTGCCTCTGATTGGTCCCTGCGCTCAGCCAATCAGAGGCAGCACTCACTCACCCATTCATGAATGGATGAGTGAGAGCTGCCTCTGATTGGCTGAGGGCTTTGACCAATCAGAGGCAGCCCATTCAGCAGGCGGGGATTTTAAATCCCCGGCTGCTGAATACTACAGAAAGCAGTTCAGGAGAACTGCCGGCCGAACACGGCTGAACTCCGGCTGCAGCAAAAAGGTGAGTATACTTTTTTTTTTATTTTTAGACATTTTCAGGATGTTTTTCAGGGAAGGGCTTATATTTTAATCCCTTCCCCGAAAATTCATCCCGCGCTTGCCGGCAGCCCATTACTTTCAATGGAGCCGGCTGTATTGCCGGCTCCATTGAATTCAATGGGCGAACATCGTTCTTCTCTGCCACAGCCGTTACAGCTGTGGCAGAGGAGAACGATCTTCAGTATATGTTCTCAATGGGGTCGGCGCTGCTGCCGCCGGCCCCATTGAGCGCATATATAGAACACCGATTTGCGCAGAATGCAGATAGGCGTGTTCTGCGAATCGTTGTGTCCTATAATTTATCGCACATCCGCATAAAAAACGGACATGTGCCCGCTCCCATTGGGATGCATTGGGTCTATATATCTGCAGATCGCAAGCGCATCTGCAAATCGGACCAAAAAACGTCCGTGTGACCGAGGCCTAACTCCCTAAGAGGAACATATGAATTTTTTTTTAGCCTAGACGAGCCCTTTAATCGCCACTTAGCAAGAACCCCCGTTAATCCTTAGGCCAGTCTTTGTATGGAGAATGAATACATGAATAATCCCCGCCGGTGTCACATCCAGTCACGTCGCTTTAGTCCTTTTCTAACAAATGTCTTTTCTTCCTCCCTTTATGCCGGCATGTTCTGCAGGATGCTGCCTGGTAAATAGCGCCGGGCTCCGTCGCTGTAAAGAAGGTGAACTTGCGTTCGTCTTAAGGTCCAACCCTACTACCCTTCTCCACCATGTAGCAATTAAATCTGAAAATAGCAGCGCCGATGCCTGCTGGAGGATCAGAGACTAGACTGTGGGAGGTGAGCGTGTCAGTAAAAGCTGCTGTATCCAGGTGGTGTGCAGTAAAGGAAGAGCCGAAGCACTCATGCAGGTGCCACCTCCTGTACCCACGGCTTGACCCGGTAATTTCAGTGCTGCCTCGTCTTACAAAGAACCATTTCACAGCTGATGCCCCTCTGTTTCCACGGCGGGCATGCTGGAGCGGTGATACACAGCCAAACATCTGCGATTAGCGGATAAAGGACATCAAATATTGAAGTAGATGAATCAGGCCAGGACTCCATGCTAGCCGTAAAGGCCGGGATCTGAAAATCTGGATCCGTGCAAATGGCTTAGAATTAATCATCTTCTATATTTTATGTTGGCCTCTCTATTTATTTGGGACCGACTCATAGGCCGTGGTTTAAAGGGTAGGACCCCCTCCGTGAGATCCGTATGTACTACCGTGTTTCCCCGAAAATAAGACAGTGTCTTATATTAATTTTTGTTCAAAAAGGTTTATCTTTTTTACATATATAGCTGCCTGGACACTATTTAAATTGACTTTTTAAATTAACTGTTAGCAGGGCTTAATTTTGGAGTAGGGCTTATATTTCAAGCATCCTCAAAAAGCCTGAAAAATCTTTTTGCATCCTCAAAAATTCTGGAAAATCATGCTATGTCTTATTTTCAGGGTATGTCTTATTTTCAGGGAAACAGGGTACAGCTGTAAATCCCTACAAATTCCAATAAGGCCGCTTCCATGTTTTACGGACTGAAATATGATGTTAATGTAAATCTATATACGTATCTATTTATGTGGCCGTATTTTTCACGGTCGTGTTTTAAAAATGCAGCATTCGCGACTTTTGCCCAGTTTTTCCCACGTATTTGCATTGATTGCATTATTTTGTATTGGGTAAATACAGATCCGTATGTATCCAGTAGAAAAAAAACCCAATAATGACAGCAAATATGGAGGCAAATACAGATCAATCATGAGGAAATACTGATGACATACGGTTGCAACATGCGGATGACACATCAGTACTGTATTACAGATCCATATTATGGACATGTAACAATAGGCTCATGTGAAACAGGCCTAATACATTACACTCACCATCGGCGGTGTAGCTAAAGGCTCAAGGGCCCGGGTACAAAAGTTATGCAGAGGCGTAACTTGAAGCTTCTGGACCCCAATGCAAAACCTGTAAGAGGGCCCCCAACTCTAATGCTAATAGTACTGGGTTTCCTATATGTAGAAGAGAGGCCATATGGGCACCCTAAGTCTCCTGGACCAGGGTGCAACCACATCCCTTGCATCCCGTATAGTTACGCCAATGCTTGCCATTTAAGCTTGGAACCATGGGCGTAGCTATAGGGCGGGCAGGGGTAGCATTTGTTACCAGGCCCTGGAGTCTTAGGAGGCCCAAAGGCCCTTCATCACATAAGAAGACCCCAGTATTATAAGCAGCAGATGGTAGGTAGGGGGTCCTGTTACAGATTTTGCATTGCGGCCCAAGAACTTCTTCTTGGCACCATTTCCACTTAGCATTTTGTCACTACACAACAACGACTTTTTGCCCACTGATACATGACCAATGGCAAAACATGGTGGGGGACCCCAATGACTATGGTTGGTAACAAAACTATGGTAGCCAGTGCTTCGTTGAGTCGGTAAGGGTACCGGTTACTTTTTATAAAGATACTGTCTCTTTAAGAGCGGGTAGAACATGGGTGAGACAACAAAGAAGAGGTTTAGGCGCTCTTAAAAAGGAGGCGAGCAGCAGACTGCAGCGGGGAGTATCTCCTGGGCACTGCCTGGCGTAAGGTGGAGGCTGAATCCTAAGCATTAGTTGGTTGCCAAGCAGGGAACTAGGGAGGGATGCCTGGAACGGAAAGGAACAGAGACTGTGTTATTAACCGATTCTCCCGTTGCCCTCTCCAAGGGTTTTACCCTCTCTGTAAGCCGGACCACATCTGACTATAATATATTATAAAACGAACTGTTCGCGTTCCTTGGTTGTCATTGAATAGTTAAAGTTGCTGCAATGTGGCGTCCGGTTCTGATTTCACAATAATGATCGGCACACTCTGCTGCACTCCATGCACCACGGCGCACTTCCGGACACAGCCACCGGTTGATCCCATCTGGCCTGACCTGGAGCCAGATCCCTCAGTCCATGCCAGGGAGAGACCACTGCTGACTGCAGATGGAGAGCTTGGGTACTCTCCAGTGAGCACCTTTGTTAGGCCGGGTAACTCGGCCTTCATCGAGTCTGTGATTGGTGCCCTCGTTATGTCTGACCTGAATGGCCCTGAGTCCCTGAGTCCCCAGCATGCAGCCCTATTACAGATAGATGACATGTCATGCAAGCGATTGACTGCTGTGGTCTTCTGGCAGTGGATAAAACTTCACTACAATGACATAGTGCAGGACCAAAACGAATCAAATGTAGTATTTATTTCCATCTGTTAATACTTAGTGGGGCTCCTTTGGCCCTAATGACATCGGAGACTCTTCATCGCAAACTTTCTACTAAAGTCTGATACACTTCAGATGGTATTTCCCTCCATTCATCCTGCCAACATCTGCAGAGTTCTCTCAAAGAAGATGCATCGGCCCGTCTACAATGATCCAAGGAGCATCGTCATTGGACAGTTGTATAGTGGAAGAATGTTCTATGGAGTGACGAATCATGCTACTTCATCTTCAGATCAGATGGACGTACCTGGGTTAGGAGGATGCCTGGGGAATGCCTTTTGTCTGAGCGTGTTGTGGCAAGTAGAATGGAGTTTCCATTATTGTCTGGGGATGTTTTACATGACATGGTTTCGATCCATTGTTTGTAGATGCAAGATCCATGAAGACAGAGGTGTACCGTGATATTCTAGACCAGTGTTTCCCAACTTCAGTCCTCAAGGCACTCCAACAGGTCATGTTTTCAGGATATCCTATAGTAAGAACACCTGTGGTAATGATTGAGGCACCGATGATAATTAAATCACTTGTGCGATACTGAGGAAATACAAAAAACATGACCCGTCGGGGTGCCTTGAGGAATGGAGTTGGGAAACACTGTTCTAGATAATAATGGGAATGGTCAGCAACTTTGGGAATGGTCGGCCATACTTCCAACAAGACAATGCACGTTGTCACAAATCCAACACTGTTTTAAGTTGGTTTGAGGCTATGGATGTTCCACGATTGGACCGGCTGCACAGAGTCTGAGTTGAATCCTACTAAACACCTTTGGGGCAAGCTGGAACAGTGTCCATGTTCTTGGAGCAAGCCCTACAGACATTTACAGGATGAATGGAGGGAAATAGCAGCAAACCCCATCATGTACAGTAAGCCTAGACCTCATTTTCCAACCAATGCTTCAGAAAGGAGTCGGTGAGCACACGTTGGTGAAAGATGTCATCAGCTGTGCTCAACCGCTCCACTCCTTATGGCTAATTGCAGGAGGCAGTGCAATGTCGGGGAGTATCTCTGACTATCCCTTTCCCATGTTATTACTTTAGAGAAGCGGTATTCTAAAATCACCAAAACACCTAATGCCAGGACTACTTCCGGGATAAGTAGAGATTAAAAGCTACTAGCACGATCCTAATGGAATAGGGGGTGTTAGAACAACCGTATTCAGCCTTGGCAACATATCAAAGGTCATTAAGTGTTGGGTTGAGAAGTACCACTGTAATACTACTGCCTATTGGAAGTATGGTGAGCTAAAGGGGTTATCCCACGAAAAAAGTTATGCCCTATCCAAAGTATAACAGACAACTTGTTGATCGATGAGGGTCCAATTGCTGAGACCCCTGCCGATCGCGAGAATGGGGGGTACAGAGTGTTCCCAAATTAATGGTATGGCAGTTGCACATGCACAGCTCCATTCATTTCAATGGATCTGCTGCAGACAACCGGGTTCCAGTGCTTGGCTTTCTCTGGCAGCCCCACTGAAATTAATGGTATGGTAGTGCGCACACTTGAATACCACTCCATACACATAGGAATGCCTTCGACCCTCGTTCTCGGGATCAGTGAAGGTCCCAACTGTTGGACCCCCACCAATCAGCAAATACCGCCCATAGCATGCTATGGAAAAGAGATTCTTCATGCACACGAGCGGAAACCAATTGTGGTTTCCAGTCGCGGATGAAAAATCGCAGCATGCTCCATTTTTGCATGGATTCCACACGTATGGCTTCCATTGAAGTCAATGGAAGCCGTCCGGTCCGCGACCCTTCCGAAATTGACATTGTGGAAAGGTCGCGGATTCCGCGTCATCCATCAATAGGCAATGACGCGGGAAAAGCAGGAGTTTAAAACAAAAAATCAGTAATGCGCATATCCGACAGCTCGCTGTTCGAACCATCGAACCGAAAGCAGGTACGTGCAGACGCCGCCGCTGCCAGGGCTGGATTCCGCTGCGGGATTCCAACATTGCATCTTTTTCGGATGCTCAGAAAACCTTTCCGCTTCCAATATTGTCATAATATTAACCAATATCTCTCTATTTCTTTTAGTTCATTCCACTAAATACAGTTTAGTCCGAATTTCAAAAACAAAAAATCCTAAGGGTCATTTACTAGCATTTAACGTAAATTTGTAATATGCCCCCCTCCCCCCTCCCCAAACAAATTTTATACATGGAGTACAAATAGCTGAAAGACCTACATTATTATGGCTGATCTCCCACTGACACCAACAGTTGGTGAGACATCTGCCCTCTCTTGGGCCAACCATGTATTACTGTGGAAATGTCATAGATCTTGTCGACGGGGCATCAACCGTGAATGTAATCCTTAAGATTTACCTATACATCTCCCTGTGTGACTTCACTCTCCTCCGTACATTGGAGTTACTTATAAACTCCCTGCAACTCTCTCCTATCCATCACACTTGGCTACGGAGACAAGCATTGTGTCTCATACAGATCGGCAGGACTTGGGAAGGTCCTTCCTTTGGGACTCTCGTCATTGCCTAAACAAATAAGAGCTTTGGAAGGCATGCTTCGACAAGCTAGGTCATAGTTATAGGCAGGGGCGTAGATAAAGGCTCATGGGCCCGAGTGCAAAAGTTTATCTTGGGGTCCCCCAACTTCTCTTAACCCCTTAACACAGAGGCGTAACTTGAAGCTCCTGGGCCCCAAAACCTGTAACAGGGCCCCCAACTATAATGCTTTATTCCTAGTGCTAGGCTCCCTATATAGAGAAGAGAGGCCTTATGGGCCCCGTAAGGCTCCTGGGCCTGGGTGCAACTGCATCCCCTCTAGTTACACCTGTGGCTATAGGGGGTGCAGAAGTAGCAGTCATTACCGGGTTCTGAGGCTCCTCTATCACATAAGACAACACCAGTATTATATGGTATTAGGGCGGGTCAAGTTATACATTTTGCATTGGGGTCAAAGAGCTTTTAGTTACGGGTCTGGTTGTCAGTCTGGTCGATGCATAGGATTGCATATTCCCTTCCCACATTACCTGTTCAGCTCTGCTAGATCACCTGTGTTACCACCGCCAGGGTTTCAGATTAGAAGGGTTTCATGTTGCTCCTTGCTGTCAGCTGTATACCTTTTACTAATCCGCCTGGCTATATAGCGTTGCCGTTCCAGACCTCTGGTGCCAGTTGTAATGTTGTAGCTAGTCAGTATGCTCTTGTCTGATTTATTCTGCTAGTCTACCTGTGTTTCTGACCCGGCCTATTTGGTTTCTGATCTTTGATTTGTGCCCGCTGCGCTTTGTTGTTAGGGTTGCCACTCGGGTGGCACACCACCGGCCCGGTTGGTAATTTACTCCAGAGGCCGGTGCCAGTATTTATTAATGGGAAGTAAAACATAATTATTACTTTAAAAGGATTGTTGATGCAGGGCTTATTCCGAAACCCAGACTTGAGTCGAGAAGGAATATTTTTAACCCTTTCCAATCCAATTTGTATCCTGGTTTTCCTAGGGGGCTTACTCTTTTTCTGCTGTTATACAACGGCGCTATCTGCTGGCTAAAGCCAGTACTGCATGAGGTGACACGTTGGCTAGGCTCCGACAGCTGGCAATATACAGTAAGAGAACCCCGACGGATGTCTTCCAACATCGGAGGTGTACAGCCTTAACTCATAATGTCTTCAGAGGTCAGACAGTGGGTTGGAAAGGGTTAAATGAGGAAAATTGGCATCATTGGGGTTTTTGCCTTCATCTGGATCAACATTGGGCGGGGTGGGGGAGGAATATGTTGCTGGATATATGTTTTTTTTAGCCTAATATATAATGTTACTATGTCTACTATGGTATTAGTAAATCAATGAGTGCAATTTCCATGGTTTTGTGAACTGGGTTGTTGTATTAGTCAGTGTTGTGCTAAGACCACCACACAGATCATCAGGATGGACCGAGGTGTTACTTGGAGATCCTGGAGTCTAGTGCTAATTTTGTAATGGTAACCTTCACTTATGTTATCTGTAATAGTGGTGTCTTCTTATTGGTCAGATGAGTCTTTGAGCCCCCTGAATAACCAGGGCTCAGGTATACAACTTCTACATTCTCTATAGATACACTGCCCTACCAAAAGTAATCGGACACTTCAACAAGAATCAAAAGTACTATTTACTGTATTTCCATATGATAATACTTTGGCCCTAATAACATTGTATACTCTACATCTGTTACACTTCAGCTGGTATTTCCCTCAACTCACTCTGCAAACATTTGTCGAGTTCTCTCAAAGGAGATAGACACTTTTCATATTTCTTGACCTGACGTTCCAGTTTGTCCCAGGTTCAGGTAGGGACTCTGTCCAGCCTGTCCAATCGTGGTACATCCACATCCTCAAACTAACATAAAACAGTGTTAGATTTGTGACAAGGCGCGTTGTCTTGTTGGAAGTATGGCCGACCATTCCCAGAGTATTACCACATTGTCGGCAGCACATTATTGTCAAGACTGTCTGGTTCACCTCTGTGTTCATGGTTGTTGTCACTACAACCAACAGACCAAGACCATGCCACTTCAGACATCCCCAGACCATAAAGGAACCTCTGCCGTACTTAACTGTTGGCACAACACACTCAGGTAAAAGATGTTCCCCAGGCTCCTCCACACTCAGGTACATCCATTTGATTTAAATATGGAGTAGCGTGATTCGTCACTCCATAGAATGTTCTTCCATTGTTCAACTGTCCAATGACGACGCTCCTTGCACCATTGTAGATGGGCCAATGCATCTTCTTTGAGAGAACTCTGCAGATGTTTGCAGGATGAATGGAGGGAAATACCATCTGAAGTGTATCAGACTTTAGTAGAAAGTTTGCGATGAAGAGTCTCCAATGTTATTAGGGCTAAAGAAGAAGTCACTAGGTATTAACATATGTTATTAAATACTACTTTTAATAGGATAGCGTATGTATAGAGGGTGTAGAGATAACAGTTGTTCTCCTCTGGGTACGGAGGTGGCTGTAATACAACATAAAGATGTGTATGCTGAAAGAAACAAATCATTTAAGAGATTTGGTAGAGATAATATTGGCTAGGATGTTAAGATTAAGAGTCTTTTTTTGCTGCATTCAACAAATCGAGTGTGAAATTCAGCCGCCTGCCCGCTGACCAGCCCAAGGCCTCTCTCTGCAGAGGGTACTGGGCACTCGAATTGCCTTAGCACTACCAATTAGATAACAACAAATGGCTGGTATTGTGGGTTCTGCATAATGTGACAGAATGATGTATGTGCCGAAAGAATCATGCAGGGCATTCGACAGCCTCCTCTGTCACTCCAGAACCAGACGTCCCACTACCGGCACGGAGCAGACATTGTCAGAACTAGTGAGAGACACAATCTGTCACCATTTACAGGCATGCTGGGGCCAAGGCAGAGCTTCATTTCTACATGTATAATAACCTCAGCAATGGTGCAGAAGACCAATTTGTAGTAAAAAAAAAATAAAAATTGAAGAAAGAAGAGCAGGGAACGATGAAGAAGTCTGCAGAATAAAAAGAACTTCAGTCAAGTACTAATCAAAGTAACAGATTTTAAAATGTGACCCATAGGAATTAATTGCAGGATACAACTGATAATAATAATAATAATCTTTATTTGTATAGCGCCAACTTATTCCGCATTATATATATATATATATATATATATATATATATACACACGTGTTGGTTAATGCATGCCATGCAGAGTCATATGCGGTGGGGAGGGCAATTCTGGAATTCTTTCTTCCTCATCTGCCGCTTCCCACAGCAATCACTCCATTTGTCAGTTCATTCTCCCACAAAATAAACCAGAAGCTATGCACTCTCTTTGTGTTCTTGACCATCTCCTTTATCCATCACTTTTTAGTCCAGAGACCTGCTGCACGCTGATGAGGGGTAATCACCCCGAAACAGCTGTCTGTGTATGGTTATTTTGGCTTTGCCTTACAATTCCCAGTCATTGTTATAGGGCTTGTTTAAAAAGTCTGACATTGACTTGCTGGAATGCTGCCTTCCAATAGGTGTTGCTGCAGAGGTATTGTTCCAACTTCCAATTTGCATATTTCCCAGAGGAGCTTGCATGGGTCTCCTCACACACCTTCTAGGTGCTCTTCTTAAGGAGCAGCGATAGCCTTCCTGGTCCATTTTTAGTCCATGAAACCATATAGGGCCAAACCACAGAAGAGTTTCATTGATGAAAACTTTCAAAGGAGTTGTGTAATGAAGACAAGATTATCAGGGCATATGGACCTGATTGAGGGAGTTCTCGTTAGGGTTTCCAACAACGACCGTCTTTCGCTCTATGGACTTGTCCCAATCATGTATTACATTCTTCTCCATTTATTTGAAAGGCTGTCATGAAATACCACATTTCCCCTGCAGCGGCCCTTGGCCTCATCTACATCTGGTGATAATAGCTGATTATGGATGGTTTCTAAAGCCAGATCCATGGCAAAGCTAATCGTCAAGCTGGCTTAAAGGAGATGTCCCGCGCCGAAACGGGTTTTTTTTTTTTTCAACCCCCCCCCCCGTTCGGCGCGAGACAACCCCGATGCAGGGAAGTAAAGGAAGCTTACCGGAGCGCTTACCTTAATCCCCGCGCTCCGGTGACTTCAATACTTACCGCTGAAGATGGCCGCCGGGATCCTCTGTCTTCGTGGACCGCAGCTCTTCTGTGCGGTCCACTGCCGATTCCAGCCTCCTGATTGGCTGGAATCGGCACGTGACGGGGCGGAGCTACACGGAGCCGCTCTCTGGCACGAGCGGCTCCATAGAAGACTACAGAAGACCCGGACTGCGCAAGCGCGGCTAATTTGGCCATCGGAGGCCGAAAATTAGTCGGCACCATGGAGACGAGGACGCTAGCAACGGAGCAGGTAAGTATAAAACTTTTTATAACTTCTGTATGGCTCATAATTAATGCACAATGTACATTACAAAGTGCATTATTATGGCCATACAGAAGTGTATAGACCCACTTGCTGCCTCGGGACAACCCCTTTAAATCTTAAAAGGGGTTGTTTTAATGAGACTACTATTTTGTAGAGGTTTTTAGGTGTATACAGAACATAGTGATCAGGATGATTGGTGAGGACCTAATGTTTTTTAAGGCAGGCAGATTGGATCCACCTTGTCACATACCAGTTTGGCGTTGGTCTATCTGCGGAAGGAGCACCTAGCAAACCCCGGTTTTCACCCTTGACCCCTCCAAGCGGGATACGGGCTTTACTGTGGGGTCTCCAGGCAGTTATTCATGCAGATAGTCCCAGAGGCTGCTGACGCTGCTCAGGACTGAGACATGGGACCTGATGGTGTGAACTACAGCATAGTAGGTAGGCAGCCAATGGTTATGGCTAGTAATGCAGAAACAAGGTCCAGACAGACGGTCGGGGCAGGCAGTCGGCAATAGCTTAGTCCAGCAATCACAGCTGAGGTCAGGGAGCACAGTAGTCCGATGAGTCAAGAGTAGAGATGAGCGAACGCGTTCGTCCGAGCTTGATATTCGTGCGAATATTAGGGTGTTCGGGATGTTCGTTATTCGTAACGAACACCATGCGGTGTTCTGGTTACTTTCACTTCCTTCCCTGAGACATTAGCGCGCTTTTCTGGCCAATTGAAAGACAGGGAAGGCATTACAACTTCCCCCTGCGTCGTTCAAGCCCTATACCACCCCCCTGCTCTGAGTGGCTGGGGTGATCAGGTGTTCGCCTAATATAAAAGTCGGCCCCTCCCGCGGCTCGCCTCAGATGCCGTGTGAGTTAGATGAGGGACAGTGCTGTTTGTACCGGAGCTGCTGTAGGGAAAGAATTGGTAGTTAGTGTAGGCTTCAAGACCCCCAAAGGTCCTTATTAGGGCCACTGATAGCTGTGTGTTGGCTGCTGTTAGCAGTGGCAATTATTTTTTTTCTCAAAATCGGCTCTGCAGAGCGTTGCACCCGGCATTAGGGACAGAAGTGCTGCATAGGCAGGGAGAGTGTTAGGAGTGAGTGTAGCCTTCAAGAACCTCAACGGTCCTTTCTAGGGCCATATTTATCCGTGTGCAGTACTGTCCAGGCTGCTGTTAGCTGTGCTGCATTTTTTTTGGGCTTCTCAAAATCGCCTCTGCAGAGCATTGCACCCTCCATTGATACTGCAGGGAAAGAATTGTATAGGCAGGGCCACAACACAGTTATTATTCATTGAATATACGCAGTGCGGCCTTTTGGTGGAAAAAAACTGAAAATAATTGTATTTGTCCTGCCTCTGTCCGTCCTAAGGGCTGTGGACACGTGTCGGCTGCGTGTGCAACGTTTAAAAATCATACGCACCCAGCTACGTTTTACTCCTGGCTTCGCCATTTGCTTTCCTTAATTGGGAAAAAAAAAAACCTGCTCTGCCAGAGTTAATAACTCTGCTACCCTCACGTTCTGTGACACATTAGCAGGGACACAGCACAGTTATTAAACTTCTCATGTTCATTGAATATACGCAGTGCTGCCTTTTGGTGGAAAAAAACTGAAAATAATTGTATTTGTCCTGCCTCTGTCCGTCCTAAGGGCGCTGGACACGTGTCGGCTGCGTGTGCAACCTGTAAAAATCAGACGCACCCAGCTACGTTTTACTCCTGGCTTCGCCATTTGCTTTCCTTAATTGGGAAAAAAAATACCTGCTCTGCCAGAGTTAATAACTCTGCTACCCTCACGTTCTGTGACACATTAGCAGGGACACAGCACAGTTATTAAACTTAGATTATTCATTCACTAGAGGCAGTGGGGCCTTTCGTTTTCAAAAAAGGGAAAAAATTATATTTGGCTGCAGTCTTGCGCCAATTTATTTCCTGCCTGTGAAATCAAATCACTGGTAATACAGCATGCTGAGGGGTAGGGGTAGGCCTAGAGGACGTGGACGCGGCCGAGGACGCGGAGGGCCAAGTCAGGGTGTGGGCACAGGCCGAGCTCCTGATCCAGGTGTGTCGCAGCCGACTGCTGCGCGATTAGGAGAGAGGCACGTTCTGGCGTCCCCACATTCATCGCCCAATTAATGGGTCCACGCGGGAGACGGTTATTAGAAAATGAGCAGTGTGAGCAGGTCCTGTCCTGGATGGCAGAAAGTGCTTCGAGCAACCTATCGTCAACACGCAGTTCTGCGCCGTCCACTGCTGCAAATCCGAATCCTCTGTCTGCTGCTCCTCCTTCCTCCCAGCCTCCTCACTCCACTACAATGACACCTGCTCAGGAGCGGGAACACTCCCAGGAACTGTTCTCGGGCCCCTGCTTAGATTGGGCAGCAGCGGTTCCTCTCCCACCAGAGGAGTTTATCGTCACTGATGCCCAACCATTCGAAAGTTCCCGGGGTCCGGGGGAAGAGGCTGGGGACTTCCGCCAACTGTCTCAACAACTTTCTGTGGGTGAGGAGGACGATGACGATCAGACACAGTTGTCTTGCAGTGAGGTAGTAGTAAGGGCAGTAAGTCCGAGGGAGCAGCGCACAGAGGATTCGGAGGAAGAGCAGCAGGACGATGAGGTGACTGACCCCACCTGGTGTGCAACGCTTACTCAGGAGGACAGGTCTTCAGAGGGGGAGTCAAGGGCATCAGCAGGGCAGGTTGCAAGAGGCAGTGCGGTGGCCAGGGGTAGAGGCAGGGCCAGACCGAATAATCCACCAACTGTTTCCCAAAGCGCCCCCTCGCGCCATGCCACCCTGCAGAGGCCGAGGTGCTCTAAGGTCTGGCAGTTTTTCACAGAGACGCCTGACGACCGACGAACAGTGGTGTGCAACCTTTGTCGCGCAAAGCTCAGCCGGGGAGCCAAAACCAACAGCCTCACCACCACCACCATGCGCAGACATATGATGGCCAAGCACCCCACAAGGTGGGACGAAGGCCGTTCAGCGCCTCCGGTTTGCACCCCTGCCTCTCCCCCTGTGCGCCAACCTGCCACTGAGATGCAACCCACCTCTCAGGACACAGGCACTACCGTCTCCTGGCCTGCACCCACACCCTCACCTCCGCTGTCCTCGGCCCCATCCAGCAGTGTAGTTCAGCGCACCGTCCAGCCGTCGCTTGCGCAACTGTTGGAGCTCAAGCGCAAGTACGCCGCCACGCACCCGCACGCTCAAACGTTAACCGTCCGCATAGCAAAATTCATCAGCCTTGAGATGCTGCCGTATAGGGTTGTGGAAACGGAGTCCTTCAAAAGTATCATGGAGGCGGCGGCCCCGCGCTACTCAGTTCCCAGTCGCCACTACTTTTCCCGATGTGCCGTCCCAGCCCTGCACGACCACGTCTCCCGCAACATTGTACGCGCCCTCACCAACGCGGTTACTGCCACGGTCCACTTAACAACGGACACGTGGACAAGCACAGGCGGGCAGGGCCACTACATCTCCCTGACGGCACATTGGGTGAATTTAGTGGAGGCTGGGACAGAGTCAGAGCCTGGGACCGCTCACGTCCTACCCACCCCCAGAATTGCGGGCCCCAGCTCGGTGGTGGTATCTGCGGAGGTGTATGCTTCCTCCACTAAAGCACCCTCCTCCTCCTCCTCCTCCTCTGTCTCGCAATCAAGATGTGTTAGCAGCAGCATGTCGCCAGCAGTCGGTGTCGCGCGGTGTGGCAGCACAGCGGTGGGCAAGCGTCAGCAGGCCGTGCTGAAACTACTCAGCTTAGGCGATAAGAGGCACACGGCCCACGAACTGCTGCAGGGTCTGACAGAGCAGACGGACCGTTGGCTTGCGCCGCTGAGCCTCCAACCGGGCATGGTCGTGTGTGACAACGGCCGTAACCTGGTGGCGGCTCTGCAGCTCGGCAGCCTCACGCACGTGCCATGCCTGGCCCACGTCTTTAATTTGGTGGTTCAGCGCTTTCTGAAAAGCTACCCACGCTTGTCAGACCTGCTCGTAAAGGCGCGCCGGCTCTGCGCACATTTCCGCAAGTCCCACACGGACGCTGCCACCCTGCGCACCCTGCAACATCACTTTAAGCTGCCAGTGCACCGACTGCTGTGCGACGTGCCCACACGGTGGAACTCTACGCTCCACATGTTGGCCAGGCTCTATGAACAGCGTAGAGCTATAGTCGAATACCAACTCCAACATGGGCGGCGCAGTGGGAGTCAGCCTCCTCAATTCCTTTCAGAAGAGTGGGCCTGGTTGGCAGACATCTGCCATGTCCTTGGTAATTTTGAGGAGTCTACCCAGGTGGTGAGCGGCGATGCTACAATCATTAGCGTCACCATTCCTCTGCTATGCATCTTGAGAAATTCCCTGCAAACCATAAAGGCAGCCGCTTTGCGCTCGGAAACAGAGGCGGGGGAAGACAGTATGCCGCTGGATAGTCAGGGCACCCTCCTGTCTATTTCTCAGCGCGTACAGGAGGAGGAGGAGGAGCATGAGGAGGATGAGGAGGAGGGGGAAGAGACAGCTTGGGCCGCTGCTGACGGTACACCGGCTGATTGCCTGTCATCCTTTCAGCGTGTATGGCCTGAGGAGGAGGAGGAGGAGGAGGATCCTGAAAGTGATCTTCCTAGTGAAGACAGCCATGTGTTGCGTACAGGTACCCTGGCACACATGGCTGACTTCATGTTAGGATGCCTTTCTCGTGACCCTCGCGTTGCACGCATTCTGGCCACTACGGATTACTGGGTGTACACACTGCTCGATCCACGGTATAAGGAGAACCTGCCCACTCTGATTCCCGAAGAGGAAAGGGGTTCGAGAGTGTTGCTATACCACAGGACCCTTGCGGACAAGCTGATGGTAAAATTCCCAGCCGACAGCGCTAGTGGCAGAAGGCGCAGTACCGAGGGCAAGGTAGCAGGGGAGGTGCGTAGATCGAGCAGCATGTACATCCCAGGCAGTGCAACAGTCTTTAAGGGCCTGGCCAGCTTTATGGCTCCCCACCAAGACTGTGTCACTGCTCCCCAGTCAAGGCTGAGTCGGCGGGAGCACTGTAAAAGGATGGTGAGGGAGTACGTAGCCGATCGCACGACCATCCTCGGTGACGCCTCTGCCCCCTACAACTACTGGGTGTCGAAGCTGGACACGTGGCCTGAACTAGCGCTGTATGCCCTGGAGGTGCTTCCTTGTCCTGCGGCTAGCGTCTTGTCAGAGAGGGTGTTTAGTGCGGCTGGGGGAATCATCACAGATAAGCGTAGCCGCTTGTCAACCGACAGTGCCGACAGGCTAACACTCATCAAGATGAACAAAGGCTGGATTTCCCCAGACTTCTGTTCTCCACCAGCGGACAGCAGCGATACCTAAGCAATACGTAGGCTGCACCCGCGGATGGAAGCTACGTTCTCTCTCACCATCCAAAACGGGGACATTTCTGCTTCATCAATCTGTGTCTAATATTCCTCCTCCTCCTCCTGCTCCTCCTCCTGAAACCTCACGTAATCACGCTGAACGGGCAATTTTTCTTAGGGCCACAAGGCTCACTCAAATAATTTTTCTGAACAATTTTTATAAGTTTCAATGCGCTTAAAAGCGTTGGAACTTTAACTTGAACCAATTTTTCGTTACACTGGGCTGCCTCCAGGCCTAGTTACCACTTAAGCCACATTAACCAAAGCGATTCACCTGCCATCTTGGTTGGGCTTGGCCAATTTTTACTGAGGTACATTAGTACTGTTGGTACACCAAATTTTTGGGGCCCTCACCTACAGTGTAATCATAGCAATTTGTATGTTCTTCGCCTGCACTCATGGTACAGAAAGGTGTGTGGGGTTGGCCTACACTTTAGCTACATAAATGTAACTTGGGCCTTGGCTATACTAAGGCTACTGAAATGGAACTAAGACTGCGCTCCCGCTATACTGCTGCTTTGGAATTGTTACTGGGGCCTGTCTTGAGTGCTACTATTGCTGACATGGAACGAAGACTGCGCTCCCGCTATACTGCTGCTTCGGAATTGTTACTGGGGCCTGTCTTGAGTGCTACTATTGCTGACATGGAACGAAGACTGCGCTCCCGCTATAATGCTGCTAGTGATATGTTAGTGGGGCCTATCCTAATGCTACGGCTGAAATGTTACGAATTCTGGGCTCTGCCTATACCGCTGCTAATGGTATGTCTCTGGGGTGTGGAAACAGAGGCTTCCCAAAGACATGATGGCGGCGAGGCCATTTCCCACCAACGCGGTTACTGTTAAGGTGCAGATAACCACGGACACGTGGAGAGGACACGTAGTGCCTCAAAAACATCCCCCTCCTCCTCCAACAGGGAAAACATTCTTGGCAAATGCCTTTGCATTGGTTCGTCTGGTGGCAGTCCAAGAATTTCACCTTTACCGACACAACAAGAGAGCCCCCACACCATCCCCCCGCCACGGCCCACTTAATCCTGGCCGCATTCCGAAAACCAACAAAATACAACCGTGCTACTAGGTCCGCAGTCACCACCACATTACCACCAACGCGGTTACTGTTAAGGTGCATATTACCAGTCTGACTGGGGCATGCAGACACCTTGACAGAATGAATAGTGTGTGGCACATAGGTTCCCCATTGCTATGCCCACGTGTGCAGCTCCTGATGGCGGTGGCACAGGATTCTATTTCTCATTGCTTCTGTACAGCATTGTGGGCTATCGCCCCGCCACTTTTAAAGAGGGTCGCTGCCTAGCCATGCCAACCCTCTGCAGTGTGTGCCTGCAGTTCCTCCTCATGGCAGACGCACTTCTAAATAGACATGAGTGTGGCGTGGCATGAGGGCAGCTGAAGGCTGCGCAGGGACTCTTTGGTGTGCGCTGTGGGGGGGAGGGGGGACGGTTGGGCAGCATGTAACCCAGGAGAAGTGGCAGCGGAGTGTCATCCAGGCAGTGATTGTGCTTTGTTGGAGGTAGTGTGGTGCTTAGCAAAGGTATGCCATGCTAATGAGGGCTTTTCAGAAGTAAAAGTTGTTGGGAGGGGGGGGGGGCCCACTCTTGCCGGTATTGTGGCTTAATAGTGGGACCTGGGAACTTGAGATGCAGCCCAACATGTAGCCCCTCGCCTGCCCTATCCGTTTCTGTGTCATTCCCATCACTTTCTTGAATTGCCCAGATTTTCACACATGAAAACCTTAGCGAGCATCGGCGAAATACAAAAATGCTCTGGTCGCCCATTGACTTCAATGGGGTTCGTTGTTCGAAACGAACCCTCGAACATCGCGGGAAGTTCGTTCCGAATAACGAACACCCGAACATTTTGGTGTTCGCTCATCTCTAGTCAAGAGTGAGACAGAAGTCAAAGAACAAAATGTACACAAATGGGGGCTTTGTCACAGTGGCTATAGAGGATGCCTAAGCAACCGGTTTCCTATGGGGAGAGGATGTCTAATATAGCAGGAAGTGGTTGCTGGGGGTCCTGATAGGGGCACGAATACTAGCTCCTAAAAAGAGGGATGGGAACATGCGTGTCCACTACTGGCAGAGACCAGAGAGGAAGCAGAGCCAGTGGAGTAGACTGAGCATGGCATATAGACTAGTGATTTAATGCACTTGAGACCCCTCCGTGTTCCAGAATAAAGATAATGAACAGCATATTCCGTTAAAACAGAGCCCACCTGACCTAAAGGACCTCCCCTCCTTATCGCCGTCAGTTTTTATCATTGCTAGTAATTGTTTCTGTGTCTTGATGTTTCCTACAGCTATTCTCCAGTATGAGCCCATGAACCTCCTTTATTTCCTACTTCTCTACATGGACCACTACCTGCCCACTCGTTCCTCCCGCAGGCTCTGTATCATGCTTCCTCCAAGAACACATTAGAGAGATCATATCTCTTCTTCCATCTCAAAAATTGTGTCAAAGTAACAGACTGATATGGATGAGCTCCTGCCCATGTGCCATTACATCTAGTACAGGGTTAGAAACAAGCAGACAAGTAAAGGTACCTTTAGATGGGGCAACTGTGACCTAACAGCAGTCTCACCGACTATTGCTCTTGTGCTTAGTCATTTAGAAAATGGAGGTGGGGCGCGGTGGAGATCTCTGACCACCCGGCTCCATTCACTGCAAACAGGCAGTCATTCATAGATGAAGACTACCTGCCCACATGGGCCAATAGTTGCTTAGATGAGCTAAAAACCAAGTGACTCCAACAAGTAAGAGATACCTCGCCCTGTCGGTGGCCATGTGTGCATGGGACGACTATCAACCAAATTTGCTGGTTACAGTGATTAGCCGGGGGATAATTGCTTCATGTAAATCAAGCTGTCCCTCCCTCTGGCTGAGAAAAGCAGCTGTAATATAAGCAGATTCTAAAAAAGCTTCAGAAAATGGCTAAAACTTTCACTAAATGCAGTAATTTGTACATTTCTGGTGATGACATGTCTAATTAAGCATGCGGAGGAAATTATTTTAATCAGTGTCCCCAAGATCCAAAATCAAGATGTATGAAGATAAAGTGATGAGGCTCAGCCGTGAAATGATTTTTGTTTGGACTAAGATGAAAACCTGCACAGATTAAACTAATTCCTCTTGAAACGTGAAATTTCAGGAGTAACTGCAGGCAACTTTAATGTTCTTTTCTGCGTCATGTTCACAGCATCCAGGAAGCTGATGGCGAGCGGCTTGGTGGAGCGCTCACACTTGAAAGCGGATTTAGCAGTGAGAAGTATCTGGTTTGAAGGGGGTTTCGACCTCAAGATTTAAAGGAGTTGTACCGCGATCGACTTATAAGAGAGGTGATAAATGTCTGATCATGGGGGTCTGATCGATAGACGATTGTGGTACGACTCCCTTAAAACTGGAGGTCGAAAAACCCCTACAAACCAGATACTTTTCACTGCTAAATCCGATGTCAAGTGTGAGCATTCCGCCAAGCAGCCCCCATAGCTCAGCTTCCTGGACGCAAAGAAGAACATTGAAGTTGCCTGCAGTTACTCCTGAAATTTCCCATTTCAAGAGGAATTACAGGTACAACCCCGTTAACCCCTTCCCCAACAGAGGACGTAAACTTACATCCTGGTTGGGAAGCAGTTCCCGCAAATGGACATAAGTTTACATCCTATGCATGGCTGGACTCAGAAGCTGAGCCTGCTCCATCTGCAGCGGGAGCTGGCTGTGACTGACAGCTGGCCTCCCACTGCAACAGCAGGGATCGGTAGCAACGTTGATGCCCACTGCAACGGCAGGGATCAGTTGCAATGTCGATGCCCGCTGTTACAGTGATTCCATAATCAATGTTGATCGCGGCATGTAAAGGGCTCACAGAGGGAGTACGCTCCCTCTGTGACTTCATTAGCCCTCTGCTATGTAATTGCGGAAGGCTGATGGATTGCCATGGCTACTGGATGCCAGACAATGGCGTCCAGGTCTGCCATGACCTATGGTCGCTACTAGAGATGAGTGAGTATACTTGCTAAGGCACATTACTCGAGCGAGTAGTGCCTTAGCCGAGTATCTCCCCGCTCGTCTCTAAAGATTCAGGGACCGGCGCGGGTGACAGGTGAGTTGCGGGGGAGAGCAGGGAGGAACAGGGGGGAGAGGGAGAGAGAGATCTCCCCTCCGTTCCTCCCCGCCAGACCCCGAATCTTTAGAGACGAGTGGGGAGATACTCGGCTAAGCCTCTACTCGCTCATCTCTAGTCGCTACTTGTAGTGATAATACATTTTAGTACAGAAATACTGCAAGGTTTTTAGCATAGTGATCATAGGACTGCAGGTTCAAGTCCCTTACAGGAAAATAAAAATGTAAAAAACAAAAATAGTAAAGAAAAACCCTTTTTGCTTAAAAAAAAGAAACAAAAAATACACGTTTTGTATCGTTGCACCTGTAACGACCTATACAATAAATTGAACACACTTTTTATCCTGCGCAGCAAACGGTGTAAAAAAAAAAAAAGCTAAAAAACTGAACTAAACGCTTTCTTATACATTCCCCTTCCCGAAAACCGCAATAAAAGTGATCAAAAGAGCCATAAGTACCCCAAAACGATACCAAACTACAGCTCGTCACGCAAAAAGCAAGCTCTCCCAGCACTCCCTCTGTGACGCCATTAACACTCCGCTATGTAATTGCAGAGCCTTGACGGGTTGCCATGGCAACTCAATGCCAGACAATGGCGTCCAGGTCTGCCATGGCCTATGATCGCCGCTACTATTAGCGATAATATATTTCAGTACAGACATACTGCAATATATTAGAACAGCGATCAGAGGATTGCAGGTTCAAGTCTCTTATGGAAACGTAAAAAAATGTAGAAAAAAAAAATGAAAACAGTAAAAACAAAATAAAACACATAAAAAAAATCAAAAAGCTTTAAAATGTTTTCAAAAAGCCCCACATTTGGTATCATCACACCCTGTACAATGAATTGAACACACGTCAAACATTGTAAACAAAAAAAGCTAAAAAAACAATGTCAAAATGCTTTTTGTTCTCCCCCCCCCCTAAAAAACACAATAAAAGTGATCAAAAGAGCCATATGTACCCCAAAATGATACCAATAAAAACTACAGCTCGTCACGCAAAGAACAAGCCCTTACATTGCCATGTGCACGGTAAAAGTTATGGGACTTTGAACGCGGCGAACCAAAAAAAGTATTTTTCCAAAAAGTTTTTTTTATTGTACAAAAGTGGAAAAGCCCCCCATAAAAAAATAATTTTGGTATCGCCGTAATCGTACCGACCAGCAGAAAAAAATTAGCCTGTCCTTTATGCTGTATGAGTAACATAAACACGTCACCTTGCCCCTGTCACCTCCCCTAACTGCGCCATAATTTAGTTTGGGGAGGCGAGGGCGAGCGTGGATATGGCAAATAATAGAAAGCTGCTGAACTTTTCATTATGAGACAATTAATCTTTATTTAAGGTCTTTTATTAACTTTTGGTCCTCGTGAGGCTGAGAATTCGTGTAACGCGATATATAAAGCGTTGAACGGTTTTCCAGAGCGAGAAAAACTTTAATCCTTTGGAAAATATCGCTCAGCAACAAGATCCGGCTTGCGGCAATGAACTGGTTAAACAGCCGTCTGTATTCCAGGCCTGTTCCTCTGTACGGCTGGTTCCCTTTAGCTTATTCTACGCCAATGGTTGCCATGGAAACAGCTATTTTCCTGTGGTACCCCCCCCAGACTGTCCCTGGCATTGGCTCCCTGAGGATTTCTGTTAGGCCTCTGGGGCTCTGAAAAATACAACAGGGTCTGAGGGGGTCGCGCGCGGGAACGACGTGTGCGCAATAAACAAGACGAGGCTGCGATGGAGGGCTAACGAAGATCTAGACTTCAAGGATAGAAGGAAACTTCATATTAGCAGCCCTATGCGAGACATTCCGCTGTGAAGGATACCGTATACACTGATGGCTCTACAGCTCGGAGACATACGGATGTAGCAGAGCTGAGAGTGACGGATGTAGCAGAGCTGAGTGCGCCGATTGACACAACTCAAAGTGAATCCGCCCGCAGGGTCACCGGATGTGGAATCCAGATGTGGAATCCGTGCCTTCCCGTGGACATGGGGCCTTAGGGTAACTTCAAACGGGCAAGCGCGCTATCAGACTGTGAAACACGGCCCCATACCGCGCTCGCCAACATGCTATATCCCTGCAGGTGCAAGGCGTTTTTATATCAAAACCGCCACGCATCACTTCGAGGAAGTAGCGATCCTCTGCCACGGCTGACCGCCGCAGAGAAGGATTGCAGGGTTTCCCCCATTGTTTTCAAGAGACCTCGCATCGCACCGCATGCACCTAGCACACGGCGCGATGCTCCCACCGGCCCCATTGAGAAAAATGGCAGATGCGATGCCAGGGCGCGCCCAGAGATAGGACGTGCCGCGATTGGTTTGGGATAAAATCGCTCATGTGTAAGACGCGATTCAAAAGAAGGGGGTTCATATTCGTGCGCGAACGCTGTCTGAAAAAAATCTGTCTATGTTGCCGAGGCGCAGTTTCCATTTTTTAGGCTGGCTTCACACTGGCGTAGGCGATAGCGGGCTGTGATTCACGACCCGCTATCACTGCCACAATCCGTGTTAAACCCCTGGATGCGAGGCGTTTTCATGTGAAAACAGCCTCGAGTCACTGCGGGGAATCCCTTCACCCCTGCGGGGAATCCCTTCACCTCCATGGGGAATCCCTTCACCCATGGCTGAAGAGACTTCTGCGCCGCTTCTGCAGGGATTGACTGGGGATGAAGGAAACCCCTGGCGTGGCGTTTTTCTTCGATTGAAATCAATGGGCGATATCGCAGAAAGAATGGACACGCCGCGGTTTTTTTTTTCACGCAGCTTCGCAGGAGTGAAAACATCGCAAGTCACAATGAAATCATTGAAAATTCTTGGTTTCATAATCATGTGTTTTCACTCACTCTCGAGTCGTGAGAAAATAGCACGATTTTCTTGCCAGTGTGAAGGCCCCCCTAGGCCTCCTGCGGATATTTGCTGCAGTATCCACAGCGGGCGTCCGTACCGCGGATCCGCAGCAAATAGCGCCCATAACATGCTATGGGAAATCGATTTTTCCTGCACACTGATGGAAACCAATTGCGGTTTCCGCAAGTGGAGAAAAAAATCACAGTTGCTCCATTTTTGTGCGTATTCCGCGTGGACGGCTTCCATTGCAGTCAATGGAAGCTGTCCGACCCTCGGTACGTCCACAATGAACATTGCGGACGGGCCGCGGATTCTGCATCGTCACCTAGCGACGGCGCAGGGAAAAAAATCTATACTGCGCACATGCGACAGCAAGCTGCCGGGTCCATCCCCAGTACAGAAAAGACAACGACAGAGCAGCTAAGTGCGGAGGCCGCTGCTGCCAGAGCCGGATTTCAGACAGCTTTCATAAGAGTGTGGCGCCGGCCTACGTTTCCGCGGACGCCCTGCGGTTGTACATATAAGCAGATGTACTAGTCTGCAAGGGCGAGGAAATAGTAAAATGTAATTAAAATCTTCAAAATGTCAGTAGGTTAAAAGGTTCATAACAAAACTGGCATTTCCAGTATCCAACATATGTACCACGTGGCGGTGCCTGGCATTATAAATGGTGGGTCCCTTTATTATGAGGACAGAATGCAAAGGTGACGGAGTTTGTAATGTCAGCAGGTTGGGGAGATGGATAAAGGCCTTTCGGCAACACTGTCTACTACCCAAACAATAGCGTACCTAAATAATACTGCCATATTGTGCCAAACCTCTATACAACCGCCATATAGTGCTGCACCTCTATAAAACCGCCATATAGTGCTGCACCTCCATACAACCGCCATATAGCGCTGCACCTCCATAAAACCGCCATATAGTGCTGCACCGCCATACAACCGCCATGTAGCGCTGCACCTCTATACAACCGCCATATAGCGCTGCACCTCTATACAACCGCCATATAGTGCTGCACCTCTATAAAACCGCCATATAGTGCTGCACCTTCATACAACCGCCATATAGCGCTGCACCTCTATACAACCGCCACATTGTGCTGAAAAGAAATAACAGCGTCATATAGAAGCAAAAAAGTATCACAACAGGTGCCATCGTGTTAGCAGGAAACAACCCACTGGGGGAGGTTACAATGAGCCATATTTGGGGCAGAGAAGGCCTCACCTGCCTTTTAATAACTTTTTTATTTTTCCGTCGACGTAATTGTGTGAGGGTTCCATTTTTGTGGAACTTCCTTCATTTTGTGTTGGTACCATTTTGGAATACATACCAGTTTTTGATCGCTTATGAGTAGAGATGAGTGAGCACGCTCGCATAAAGCAGTCACTCGAGCGAGCATCGCTCTTCTTAAGTAACTGCTTACTGGTCCGAGCAGGCTTGGGGAGGGGGGGCGGGGGGAAGCGGAGGGGAGAGAGAGATATCTCTCTCACTCCCCCCCCACGCTACCCCACACCATCCCCCGCTCACCCCCACCCCGAGCCTGCTCGCACCAGTGAGCAGTTACTCGAGAAGAGCGATGCTCGCGTGAGTAACTGCTTTATCCGAGCGTGCTCGCTCATCTCTACTTATGAGTGCATTTTTTCTTGGAGACAGGGTGACCAAAATAATTAGTAACACTTTATTATTCTTGTTTTTCCTTTTTTTCTTAGTCCCCCTAGGAGAGCACAACTTACGACAGTTTGATCGCTCCTGCAGTATGCTGTAATGCCATAGCATTACATCATACTGCTATCGGGCAGGCAGTCTATCAAGCCCGCGGCTGCCATGACACCCGCACGGGCTCCCTGCGATCTCATCACATTTAAGAGGTTAACTGCTCTGATCAGCTGCGCGGCTGATCGGAGCTGTTGCCACCGGGTGTGAATTTCTTGTGTGAATGTAACCTCGTTTCAGAGCAATGTATTTGTGCGGTGAAGGAAGTTCGATAAGGCAGATTTGTGTGTGCGTATCGGCGCGTAGTACTGTAGTTTTTGTGCACACAGGGCCAGGTCACATGCACACGCGACACCCCCGCCACTGTGATTTAGAAGACGATTTAGGTTAATGAGGTCCAGATGTGTGCGGACCGCACAGACATTCCACACGGAAAGGCTGCTTCAAAACCCGCAGAGAGAAGAGAGTCCGCTGCGGAAACGGTGGCAAAATTGACATGTCACGGATCTGAATTCTGCGCCACAGGTCGGTTTCCGCACTACTTATCCGCAGTGGACTGTCAGCAGCCCGTGACTGAGATTTTGGCAAATCTTGTCCGCTTTGCAGGCTAGTCTCGGTTCTAATATCCGTGCGGGGGGTCCGCCCCGTGTGAACTCAGCCGTAGGATTCCTTCACACATCGTGTATACAGTGCAGGCTTTTCGTAGCAGAAAACCCGCAACAAATCCGCGGTATATCTGCACCTAAGTGATGTGGATTTTGCCACAAATTTTAACCCTTCTATTTCCAGGGCTAAGAATACGTTCACATGGCGAAATTCACAGCGGAAAGTTAAGTGCGAACCCCGCCTCTAAAATCTATGCCAAAAGCCGGATCTTTCTGACGTGGGTTTTGGCGCAGATCCCTGTAAGTGGGAAAAATTCATGTATGTAATTCCAATGTGGAAATCGGCGTTTCCGCACGTTTGCTTCAAGAAGTGACGCATCACTTCTTCACGCGGAAACGCTTCTTCTCGAGTCGGCATTCCGCAGGTAGATTTTGTTCATTGAGACTACCAATACCGCGTGTGGATCCGCACGGAAAACCGTGTCAGAATTCATGCGGAATTGAACGTACCCTTAGGTTCCGCAGAGGATTCCAGATACGTTGTAGATTCCGTGTGGACAGGATTTTTTAACCCTTTCCAATCCACTGTCTGACGTCTAAAGACATTCTGATTGAAGGCTGTGCAGCTCCGATGTCGGAAGACATCTGGCAGGGTATTCTTACTGTAGATTACTGGCCGCTCTGTTGTTGGGGGCCTCTCCAGCATATCCCATACCGCAGCACTGGCTCTAGCCAGCAGATGGCGCCATTGTATAATGGCAGGTGGGGAAAGCCCCCTAGGAAACACTGAATCCAAAATTGGATTGCAAAGGGTGAAAGGCTATTTAGCCTAATGATGTCCAGCTGATGTGCTCTTTTTTCATGGAATTGCGCAGCGTATTGCACACCTATTTAGTGCTCCCATAGGCTTTTAAGGGACCCTTGGTGTGTAAATAGGCAGGAAATTAGAGCAGGTCCTATTTTCTATTGTGCACAAAGTGCGAAAGTGAAATCAATGTTTCTTTTCTCTGTTTATTGTGTGGGCAAATTTTGCGCACACAAATACGGTGATCTGAAGAAGCCCTAAAATACAGTTTCTGGTGTCCATTGAAGTGGATCCGCACCAAAATCTGCGGCGGATCTTCTGCTGCTCAAAGTTCACTAAGTGTCAACACAGCATACGGCTGCCTTCATATGTACCGGAATATTCTTTTGCGTGGAAAAATCCAAATCTGAACGTCTTGCATGCGGTTCTGAATATTCTGAAGCGTATTGCAGTATATACTGGTGTGTGTGACAGCGCCTTAAGGGATTTCTCACCAAGCACATCTATTTCCTCTGCACTTCAGGAAGTATCATAGAGTAACCATAGGCTGTAATAAACCAGAGGGAACCATAATTGGGAGAACGCAGGGGACATCATTATACGGGGTGTAGAGATAGTATTCGCTGTGGGGCTCCGGTGTCAGAGCGGGCTCCAATGTCCCTCTGCCACATAAGACACTGGGATTATAAATGGCACATGGCCCTATCTATAGATTTTGCATTGGGGCCCAGAAAGCTTCAAGTGGTCCCTCTGGTCCAGGAACCTAGAAATCCCATGCATGTCCTCAGACGCAGACCCTGTGATTCATTCTGCTGCTCTATATGCATATAAAACACGTCCATACGGCGGCACTTAAAACAGCCGATTAATAGGGAAGGCAATTGTTCCCAAATTTCTGCAGATTCCACTTGCTTTAAATGTAAAGTTCTGCATTTGGGCTCGATAGGAGTGAAAGAACAGCTGCTGCGTTCAGCAGAAGCTTGCACTTTGTACATACATGGGGGAGAACGCTCAACGTGCCTATGTTTGGGTTGGCAGTTCTGAAATTGGTAACTCTTGCTTCGTGCCTGGGGGAGCTGGCAAGGGTGGCAGGGCAGCCGACAGTAGCCTCATTAAGTGAGCCTGCAGTGGGTACCTGTCTTGTCAGGATGACTGATGAATGCCGGTTCCCTTGAGCTGTGACTTGACGTACGCCGTGATGGATGCCTGTTATACAAACTCACTTGCTGAGGGCTGAAGCAGAATGAGGGGAAGTTTAATAAACAAGAGGAGCCAAGATGGATCCTACGGAGATTAAAAAAACGGCATGGCCACTGCTGGTGTGAGCCTTCATCAACAATGCCGCAATCAGTACACATCTACATAATCAGACGCCTCAGTTAGTTTAACCATTGAGGTTTCTACAGAAAATAGCCAATTTTCTAATCTCAACTGTGCAACTAAATACAGTGATTCATGTCTATATGTATAAATGTGTAGACTAGGTAATACTTTTACAGCACCTCGCTTTATGACCAATAGAAAAAAGTGTCCTGGTATAATCTCAGTCTCCTAGGTATACAAGCGTGGGCCTGTTTGGCAGCTTCCAACGTGAACATAAAGGCACAGTGGAAAGTTTGAATAGTAAAACGTTCTAGTGTTTGACCTCTATTCTCCTCCTTCTGTAGTCCGGTTCCTCAGGGGAGGGACTTGAGCCTGTGATTATCACCTATGCTCTATATTAGGCCTCTGGAACACTAGCAACTTTAGGGCACAGTGAAAAGTTTGAATAGTAAAATGCTCTAGTGTTTAACCTCCATTCTCCCTCTTCTCTGGTCCGGTTCCTCGGGGGAGGGACTTGAGTCTGCAATTATTTCCTATGCTCTATATTAGGCCTCTGAAACACTAGCATGTTTAGGGCACAGTGGAAATTTTGAATAGTAAAATGCTCTAGTGTTTAACCTCTATTCTCCCTCTTCTCTGGTCCGGTTCCTCAGGGGAGGGACTTGAGTCTGCAATTATTACCTATGCTCTATATTAGGCCTCTGAAACACTAGCATGTTTAGGGCACAGTGAAAAGTTTGAATAGTAAAATGCTCTAGTGTTTAACCTCTATTCTCCCTCTTCTCTGGTCCGGTTCCTCGGGGGAGGGACTTGAGTCTGCAATTATTACCTATGCTCTATATTAGGCCTCTGAAACACTAGCATGTTTAGGGCACAGTGAAAAGTTTGAATAGTAAAATGCTCTAGTGTTTAACCTCTATTCTCCCTCTTCTCTGGTCCGGTTCCTCGGGGGAGGGACTTGAGTCTGCAATTATTACCTATGCTCTATATTAGGCCTCTGAAACACTAGCATGTTTAGGGCACAGTGGAAAGTTTGAATAGTAAAATGCTCTAGTGTTTAACCTCTATTCTCCCTCTTCTCTGGTCCGGTTCCTCGGGGGAGGGACTTGAGTCTGCAATTATTACCTATGCTCTATATTAGGCCTCTGAAACACTAGCATGTTTAGGGCACAGTGGAAAGTTTGAATAGTAAAATGCTCTAGTGTTTAACCTCTATTCTCCCTCTTCTCTGGTCCGGTTCCTCGCGGGAGGGACTTGAGCCCGTGATTATCACCTATGCTGTGGCACACTAGCATGTTTAGGGCCATCTGCTGTCAGTGGTAATACACAAGCAGCACATGGCCCCCATTCTAGCCTATGGGGCTGTGCTGATGGACGTTCTTTCATGCAGACTAGTAGTCCGCATGAAAAAAGTCATTACATGTCCTACAACAACAAGAAATAGGACATGCTAATTCCTGTCTATACACTTTGTCTGTGTAAATCGGACAGCACATGGCGAGGTGTCCATTTGCAGTCTGATGCAACACAATTTGCACACATGATAAGTGCGCACCTGCCCTTAGGGATAATTCACATGTGCGTTTTCAGTCCTTTTAAAACAAGTCAGTTTTTAACTAAATAGGGACTCTTGGATACGTGTATTTGTGTGCATAAAACATAGACTAGCAAACCGCAGAGATTAGAAACTTTTGATATCAATACAGCGTTCACTGAGTGCTACGTTGCTTGTAAAGGAGAGGACAGAAGTGGTTAAAAACCTCTTGGGGTCTTCTCCTTTGGGTCCTCAGCTGTATCTGACAGCGAGAGCCTGACCTGCCCCTGCTAGATTGCAGGAGCTCTACTCCTATGCTGTATATTCACAATCGGCCGGGATTGAGGGGTTAAACACACGGTCGTATTTTAGTCCCGTTATGCGTCTGTAAAATCACGGCCTCCATAACGGGATGAAACAAAACCATTCATTTCAATGGTTTTGTTTTTATTATCGTGATTCTCGTGCGGAGAAAAGATTGAACTCGCCGATCTTTCTCACACATAGTTTTTCTAAATGCAAGAAAGATAGGCCAGGACCCATATTCACACTTTTTTTTCCCAAACTCGCGCGTGATAGTTCGGTTTATGCGCTATTATACCCGTAGCGGCTGGTGTATTAGTGCATACGCTCATGTGTTTAAGCCCTAAAGCCCAGGACCTAGCGCCATATATTTACTGTGTTTGGTCCCTAATGGGGTATGGACAATATTTCTCCGCTGAGTTGAATGGAGATGGAAGCTATGTATGTCTCTGTCATCACGGTGCCGAACCTGTCAGAGCAGTGAGGATGCAATTTATCTCACCTGCAGGAAGATTCGGATGAACACAAAAACTAGTGAGGATTTTCGGATCCTTGGAAATATTCAAGCATGCAGATTATGGCGTGAAGTATGCAAGAAGCCGATGCGCAATGAAGTGTCAGGCGCTGTGATGGTAAATGGCACTACAGGAAATATGACTAATAGCCTGCCACCATTCACGTAACTCCATACAGGCCCTTCACACACATCAGATGCTGCAAGCGGGTACACAATGTAAGACGGATACTGCAAGGTGCTGTGACACTCTTGATGGCATTCTCCGCGGCGCGAGGAAGAGTGACAGCAAATAGCTAAAAGTTCTGAAAACATGTCAGTATGTGCTCCTTCACAGAGCGCATGCGTTTTTGCACCATATTTGTGCTACGAACAAGATCTTTTGCGCAAACAAGGCATGGTAATTTGCAGACGAACTCACTCTGATTTAAATGACTATTTAATCTGATGAGTTCCAGATGTGCTCTTTTTTCCCCCAGAATTGCGGATTTGCATGCGCATTGAGCGCACATTTACACAATTCCCATAGACTTTCTATGGGGACCCTTGGTGCACTAATGCGCACAAAAATAGAGCAGGTCGTATTTTTTTGCACGTGCCAGAAATACAAATGTAACAACAGGCCCCATAAAAGTCTATGGGAGGTGCACAATTGTGCTCTCAATATGTGTACAAATGCACAATTCACTAATTCACAATCTCACGGAAAGAAAAAGAACACATCTGGACCTCATTAGGCTGAGGCCTCGGTCACACGGGCGTTTTTTAAAATCCTTGCCTGCTGAATGGGCTGCCTCTGATTGGTCACAGCCCTCAGCCAATCAGAGGCAGCTCTCACTCACCCATTCATGAATTCGTGCTCGTCTATAATCTTACATGGCGGAACCTCTTTCATGCGCAAAATTCGTGTGAAGCCGCCCTTATAGCCAATCATGGCGGGGGTGTGCCCATGTAATGCCCTGTGCTAATAGGGCACGTGCGCAAACAAGCCTCGTTCACTACTCAAATACGTCGCACTGAGGCAGGCGTATTTGCGCATACGCTTGTCCAATGCCGCCCTCAGGGCTTATTTAGACAAACGTGATTTTATCCCCTTATGACGGTGATGATCAGGGCCGCATAATGGGGCAAAACGAAACCCCTGATTTCAATGGATTTCACTAGTTTAGTTTTCACTATCGGGATTTTCACCCGTTAATTGTACGGACGAGAATACACAGGATATGTGATGCACGTGCCATTGACACATGAAACATTTGTGCCACTCAAACACAGCACACATGCCAGTCATGTCGGACACATGGCACACTCGCATACTGGCACATTACACACCACACATACAATATTCCTTCTACTTAGTGCCGGCCCTGGTAATCCCCTCCAAAATTACAGTACTCTCTCCCGGCCTTGAAGATAATTCTGCGCAGACCCCTGGGAACCATCTACTGCAGTCCGTCCACCCCTGCCCGGCTCTTACACGGTCTGTCCATTTGGCCGAATGTCATCGTCAGCTTTGATCCCTGCAGACAGAAGTGACTGGTAGGAGAGGAAGCTGCAAATATTACTGAGGGATCTGTAGCTTTACTCATTAGGACACTCCATCTGACACCATTTGTGTCTGCAAACTAGCTGGTACTGTGCAAGGGGGCACTAAGGATGGCACTATTGTTGTTACTGTTATGTAGGCAGTCCACCGGCATAACTAGAAGCCAGGGGCGTAACTACAGGGGGTGCAGGGGATGCGGTTGCACCCGGGCCCAGGAGCCTTAGGGGGCCCATAAGGACTCTCTTCTCCATATTGGGAGCCCAGTACTATGAATAAAGCATTAGAGTTAGGGGCCCTGTTACAGATTTTGCACCGGGGCCCAGGAGCTTCAAGTTACGCCTCTGCTAGAAGCCCTTGGGCCACCGCGCCAAATCCGTAACAGGGCCCCCTACCTACCATGTGCTGTTTATAGTAGAGATGCCCCAGTATTCGCAGCTGTGGATACACCTCCTGAGTCTATCCTGGACCGGGAAACCGCAATCCCTAATGCCCCCCGGGATTTACACAACCTTTTTTCTTAAAAAACTCAAGAAAACAACTCAAGGACGTTATTTTTTTAATTTTTGGGGACATACTAACACGAACTGTTAGGTCTCTACATCCTACCGTCATTTACGATCCGAGCCTCACAAGCGACGGCGATCAGCACCGGTAGACAACCCAGACAGCAATCTCTCTGATTCGACATATCTTTTGTAGACACATAAATGTAATCTCCCGCAACTGTCATTCAGGAAGCCAAACCATACAAACACTCCGAAATAGTAGCGCATATCTATTACCGCGCTGGAAGGACAGGAGATGGACACATCATACGGACAGCTCCATTGTCTATATTATCTGTAAGACTCCACACAAAAGGGCAACTCTGTCCCTCGACTTGTAAAGGTCAGTGCTTGGCCTAAGCAGCCAGTGGAAAAATGACATTTCAGAGATGGACGAAAAGGTTAAAATATTCCTGCAGCACATCCAAAGGCTGAAATGTCTGTCAGCTGGGGAAGTGAAGATGCTGGAACAGCTAAAGGTGAGCAAATCCACTCTGCCCGCTTCCAAGAGGTCACCTAAAGTAAACTTTGCATAATCTTCATATTCCCTGGGAATCCAAGGCTACAATCTTACCGAAGACATTGCGTTGCATATTTCAAAAAGCCTATGCAAATGTCATTGGGTTTAATGGAAAAGGTAATACTAAAAATATTAAGATGAGTGATTTATGAGAGTAATGAAAATGTAATTGATTGATTTACTAAGCAGGGAAGCCACGTTGATCAAGGAGCTCCTCACAAAATGGGAGAAACACACAGACAACCTTGTAGTGCCAACCTTGATTCTTGGCGAACCAATAGGCGTTACTGCTTCAGCCACCAATATGGCTACCTCCCCTCTTTGTACAGTAGACATAAGGGTCAATTGAAAAAGGTAACGCCCCCTAAATTCATCTTCTCATACGTTATCCCAATTTGATACCATTGGTGGATCTGATGTAGGTCTCAACCCAAAGTGCTCCGTTGGGTATTTTTTCGAGCAGTGTTGAAGGGTTTTGTGTGGAGTGTTGAAGGTGGAGACTAGAACCATTGTGATGTTATCTTCTGAGTTGGATTTGTTGGCTTTAGATACCTCCAATGAGTTCCACCAGTCACAATCTAAGGAGCGGATATGCTAAAACTGATATCAAGCAAACCAACAGTAGAGCCCTGTTTCAGGCCGAATTTTGCTAAGAGTTTGGTTCAGCAAGTCTCCTCCAAACCCACTAAAATTCTACTTCCTTCTTCTTTCTTCTCCTTCTTCCCACCTTTCTAAAAGAAGAAGGAAAAATAATCTTTTCCCTTCTTTTTTCTTCATTAACTTTGCCTTCAAAACAGCTTAAAAGCACTTTGATGCACTCCTAGGGGACCTAAGAGTGTTATACAGGGCTCTTAAAAAGTGTACTCTAGTTTTAGGGGTTCTTGTGAAGTTCTGGTTCGAACTACTTAGGACCAAACCCAATTTTTTGACCAAATTCGGCAAACTTTTCAAAAGTTCTCTCATCATTAGTCCTAATATTAACCAATCACCAGAACCTGCCGACAATCCAGAGAACAAAGAGACGAAGTCTCTTCAGCTGTTTCCTTGCAAAGCAGTTCTTTTGGTCACCTGAAGTGCAGAAAGCTGCATTACAGCTCAATTGAATCCAATGGGGCTGTTCCGCAGTTCCCTACACAGCGGGTGTCCAGAGGCGCTACTGTGCAGGGAAACTCTTTGAAGAGGATGCAGAGCTAAACTAGTGTTGTAGTTCCCATCAGTTGGTTGTTCATGGATGACAGCATACCCTAGCAGTGGGAAATCTGTGGATAGGGGATAACTTGCTGATCAGTGTGAGTGTTACTGCTGAGACTCCCACTAATCCTGAGAACAGCGGTTCCATGCCCCCCACTTGCCATCACTGTGGAGATATCACACAGAATGGACCACTGGTTACTCATCTCAATGGGGCTGATAGAAATACCCAAGCACTTGCCACTCGGCCATCTCTTTAGTCCCATGGAAAGTGAATGGAGCAGACGCGCTCTTGTGCAACCAGCTCTTCCTTGATTCCCCTCCTCACTGTGGGAAGGTAATAAACCGGCAGTGAGGAGGAGGGTGGGCACAGGACCAATTAGCAAGTTATCCCTTATCCTTTGGATAGGGGATAATTCGAAATTCTTGTAGAAACTCATACTGACACTGATAGCATAATACACTGCAATACAGTAGTAATGTAATGTATTATAGAAGTGAACAGAGCTTTGCAGGATTAAAAAAATATATAAAAATAAGATAAAACATTTTTTCGAAATATTTTCCTATAGAAAATAATATATATATTTGGTATCCCTGTAATTGTAAAGACCCCCAGAATAAAGATAGCTCATTATTTAGACCACATGATGCATGCTGTACAAACCAAACCCAAAAAACAACACTGTAATTGCGTTTCTTTAGTTCATTCACCTCCCAAAAGGAGTTTTAAAAAAGTTACGCAATATAATATAAAACCTAAAATGGTGCCATTAAAAAATACGACTCTGCTAAAGACAACCACCTATACCAATAGGGCAATGGGAAAGTGAAAAGGTTTTGGCTTTTGGAGATGAAAAAAATGCTAAAACTCCTGCGTGACAGAAGGGTTCTCACCCAAACCAGTAATGAGATTTATTTTAGACAAATCTTAGTCAAAAAACAGAAATTTTGACCTTATTTTAGAAAGTAAACCCCCGCCAAGGGGCGTAACTAAAGGCTCAGGGGCCCTAATGCAAAACGTGAGCTGGGCCCCCCCTCTATCTGTATCTGTACCCGTACCCATACCTAAACCATGCTGCACAGAGGCATAACTTGAAGCTTCTGGGCCCCAATGCTAAACCTATAACAGGGCCCCAACTATAATGCTTTATTCATAGTACTGGGCTCCCGCTATGGAGAAGAGAGGCCTTATGGGCCCCCCAAGGCTCCTGGGCCCGGGTCCAACCGCATCCCCTGCACCCTCTATAGTTACACCCCTGCCCCCGCCCATTGACTTCCTACCTGAATCATATATTTTTAGTGCATTTTCGTGTTCGCCGGCATCTCTAAACTGGAATGAGATACTTTGGCTGTGTACAGTAAACCATTACTTAGGTTCATTTGCACACTAAAGGCTGCTCAGCGGTTGTGGGGGTGTCTCTGAGTTTGATGAAAAGTTAATTGGAAGGTATAAGGCATCCTGGGAGGTCAATCGTCTGCAAAGAGAAAAATGGTAGATGAAAGCAGAATCATTTACTGCATATGAAGCGAGAAAATCCTCCCCTCGCTATATGTCGGCTCTGCTTTCGTTATTTGGATTTTCCTCTAATTAATGTGGCCTTCTTGTTTTTCTATTGGCCTAAAACACAAAAATAATAAACTTTCCAATAACTTCACTTCTCGGTTCTCACTCATCCCTCCCTGCCCCATTAGGCTTCCACCACTTTTTTGGTCACAATCAGAATGATGACGTCATCACACTGGAAGAAGTGCCGAGAGAGCCTTAGGACCAGCGGGGAGCAAATGGGTGAGAATCAGTAAGAGGCATCGATTAGAATGTCTATTATCAATGTAACCAATGGCCTGATGGATGATATATCACCCAGGGAGGCCATGATTGGTCGCCACAATTATGTGATGTCATTATCAACATCACATCATCACATTAGTTTGTCAGACTTCTATAACTGTTAGGCCGACCATGCAATACCTAGACGAGGTGGTACTCCTCTCTATGACGTCTGTATGCTTTACATATGGAAAGAGCTAGTTCCATTAGACATCGCCTTTAATGACACCGCCATTTTTGTATTCATTTTTGTTTTTTTTCTCCCCAATTTCAAAAAAGTAATAATCTTTAATTAACCATCGACATAGTTGTCTGAGGGCTTGTATTTGGTGGGACGAGTTGTATTTTTCAATGGTGCTACTTAATGTATCATAGAAGACCCGGCGGCCAAAGGACGCAATGGCTTCATACTGTCAAAGCTGACATTGGCATGGATATCACACAATTGAAAGAAGCAGGGCAAAACCGAAAAATATGGAGGGAGCTCGCCTTTAGGGTCACCGAGGGTCGTGAACGACTAAAGGGCTGACAACAACATAATGTACTGAAAAACTATTAAGAATTACTAAGTGGAGTGAGATGGAAAAAAAGGACTTCCGCCACATTTGGAGGCGGGGGAGGGGGGGGGCTTGTTTTTACAGCGTTCACACTGTGGCAAAAATGACATGATGACTTTACTCTGTGCATCAGTACGATTGCAAGGATACCAAATTTATATAGTTTTTTGCTTTTGCTCTACTACTTAAAAAAAACAACATTATTTCCTGCCGCCATCCTCTGACAGCCAGAACGTTTTAATGATTCCGTTGATATAGTTGTGTAGGACTTGGTTTTTGTGAGACGTCCTGCAGTTTCTATTGATGCCATGTTGGAGTTCATATGACTTTTTAATTGCTGTCTATTAAATATTTTCTTGGAGACGGGGTGAGCAAAAAAAAATTTTAAAAATCGCAATTCTGACGATGTTCACCATGCAGGATATATATATATATAGCATTGCTTTAATAGATCGGACTTTTACCTACGCAGCACTACCAGGTGTGCTTTAGGGTTTATTTTTAAAGTCTTCTTAGGTGACATCTGTTGCTTAATCACTTGATAATTTCACTGATTTGAGCAAGGGTGCGATGTCACAGTGCAAGGATAATGCACATGGTGATGTCATAGTACAGGAATAATGCATAATGCTCACAGTGATGTCACAGTGCAAGGATAATGCACATGGTGATGTCATAGTACAGGAATAATGCTCACAGTGATGTCACAGTGCAAGGATAAAGCACATGGTGATGTCATAGTACAGGAATAATGCATAATGCTCACAGTGATGTCACAGTGCAAGGATAAAGCACATGGTGATGTCATAGTACAGGAATAATGCATAATGCTCACAGTGATGTCACAGTACAGGGATAACGCATAATACTCACAGTGATGTCACAGTGCAAGGATAATGCACATAATGATGTCACACTAGAGGAATAGTGCATAATGCTCACAGTGATGTCACAGTGCAAGGATAATGCACATGGTGATGTCATAGTACAGGAATAATGCTCACAGTGATGTCACAGTGCAAGGATAAAGCACATGGTGATGTCATAGTACAGGAATAATGCATAATGCTCACAGTGATGTGACAGTACAGGGATAATGCTTAAAGTGATGTCATACGACATAAATAATGCTCACAGTAATGTCACAGTACAGGAATAATGCACACGGTGATGTCACAGTGTAGGAATATTGCATAATGCTCACAGTGATGTCACAGTGCAAGTATAATGCTCACAGTGATGTGACAGTACAGGGATAATGCTTAAAGTGATGTCATACGACATAAATAATGCTCACAGTAATGTCACAGTACAGGAATAATGCACACGGTGATGTCACAGTGTAGGAATATTGCATAATGCTCACAGTGATGTCACAGTGGAAGTATAATGCTCACAGTGATGTCACAGTACAGGTATAATGCTTACAGTGAAGTCACAGGACAGGAATAATGATCACAGTAATGTCACAGTACAGGAATAATGCCCACGGTGATATCACAGTACAGAGATAATGCTTACAGTGATGTCACAGTACAAGGATAATGTTTACAATGATGGTACAGGACAGGAATAATGCTCACTGTGATCTCACAGTGCAAGGATAATGCACACGGTGATGTCACAATGCAGGAATAATGCATAATACTTGCAGTAATATCACAGTACAGGGATAATGCTCACAGTGATATCACAGTACAGAGAAAATGCTCACAGTGATGTCACAGTACAGGGATAATGCTCACAGTGATGTCACAGGACAGAATAATGCTCACAGTGATGTCACAGACAGGGATAATGCTTACAGTGATGTCACAGGACAGAATAATGCTCACAGTGATATCACAGTACAGCGATAATGCTCACAGTGATGTCACAGGACAGAATAATGCTCACAGTGATGTCACAGACAGGGATAATGCCTACAGTGATGTCACAGGACAGAATAATGCTCACAGTGATATCACAGTACAGCGATAATGCTCACAGTGATGTCACAGTACAAGGATAATGTACATGGTGATGTCAGAGTAGAAGAATAATGCTCACAGTGATGTGCTAGTACAGGGATAATGCTCACAGTGATGTCATAGTACTGAGAGTATGCTTACAGTGATGTGTCAGGACAATGATAATGCACTAGAGATGAGCGAGCACGCTCGGATAAGTCAGTTACTCTCTCACTCTCCCTCCCCCCCCCCCCCCCCCCACGCTCCCTGACGCCCCCCGAGCATGCTCAGACAAGAATGCAGTTACTCGAGAAGAGCGAGCCACGCTCGAGTAACTGACTTATCCGAGCGTGCTCGCTCATCTGCACATAAGATGCCACAGTGCAAGGATAATACAAACTATGATATAACAGAACAGAGATAACACACAAAAAAGTCATGATGTACCTATGACATCACAGTATAGGGAAAAACCATGTGATGTCATATGACGGTACAATGCACATGATGTCACACTGCAGGGATAATGCAGTAATGTGATCCTACAAGACCGGTGCAGGAAGCAATGTCACAGAGCAGGGACAATGCACGGGGCCCGTATCCAGTTCTACATTCCCCTTCCACGGTTACGACTAACTAGAAATAGGTCCCGTTAGTCGTTGGACCCCATAGCTACTGCTCCGCCTGCTTCCCTGGTAGTTACGCCTGGGGATGGGGAACACATTTTTGGAGATTTCTGAACTTCATTAAAAAAAGATCATCCAAAACATCAGGCAAAAAGCTGCGGCTCCCGGAGACGGCCGGGAAATATCTGCAATCCGGATGTCCTTAAGTGGATGGATTTAATAGCTGTGAGATTAGCCATGTCTACTAATAAATACCCGAGTCCCAGACACACAACAAGAGGTCACACGTCCAACTGGGGGGTTCTACATGTCACTTCCCATTAGCTTTAATACTCTATTTGCAGGATCACAGACTCCCATTAATCTTCCTATAATGAACACGGCTCTCGCACAGATGCTTCTTGCTGACCACAGATTTTGCTTTCTAGATTCTGTCAATACTGCAGCTCGGCGGGTCTCCCTGGCAGTGAGGGGTTAATGATGCTGAGCCTAGCACTTCCCTCCAGTAGTGCCCAAAGCAAACTCTGCCAAGCATGCAGAGATGGGCATCATTGATTGATGGAGGGAATGTGCGAGTGTGGGTTTACGCCGAATGGAGACTCCTTGCCTGGAAAGTCTTGCAATTTAATGCGATGTTGCAGAGACAGATGGCGGCGTGAAATTAAAAATATGGAGAGCAAAGCTCATACTTGTAGCAATGGCCGTGTGTTTCTTATTACGCACGTGACGCTCGGAATAGTATTTATCAGCGCAGGAATCGCAAATTAAGGGTGAAAATGGGATGTCGTGAGCAAATCAATACATGCATGAAATCAAATAAGTGACTCGCACTAAAAGCCCATAGGGGCCATGTACAACCTCTAAATATAGGACGATGGAGGGCATGCCGGCTTTTGCAGTGTGCTGCATTATATCGACATGCCAAAAGTCATGGGATAGGAAATGATAACGTGTGTAGGACCCCCGTTGGTCCAACGAACTGCAGCAACTCAATGTAGCATCAATTCTACAAATCGATGGAAGATATCTGGAGGGATGTTGACCCGTCTAGATGGTGTTTGTAGGTGCAGGATCTCAGGTGTGAATGAACCTCTCCACCACATCCCGTAAAATGCTTGATTGGTCTCATGTCGGGCAAACATGCAGGCAAAACAATTCGAAGGAACTCTTCAGAATGCTCTCAAACCCATTCTGGACAATGACACAATGGATTATCTGGCTGGAGTATCCCTTCATTGTGCGGTACATGAAGTTCATGAAAGGCTGCCCCTGGTATTACCTCTCTCAATGCCAGACAAGGCCAGAGCAGGACTGCAGGCCACCTTCGACACCCCTAGGATAGGGAATGCCAATAAACGGGTTGATGGGGGTAGTAGTAATCACTTGTGACACCACCATTCCCACACACCGGTATGCTATGTGGTGGAGAAATAACACAGAGACTTGTGTATAGTACCCTGGGTTCCCAGGAACGGTAAGGGCCCGGTAGAACTTTACTTGAAGAAATAACTTTGACAAACAAATAGTCGAGGCAATGTAGGTACAATTCTCTTAAAGGGGTTGTCCCGCGCCGAAACGGGGTTTTTTTTTTTTCAATAGCCCCCCCGTTCGGCGCGAGACAAACCCGATGCATGTGTTGAAAAAAAAAACCGGATAGTACTTACCTGAATCCCCACGCTCCGGTGACTTCTTACCTACCTTGCGAAGATGGCCGCCGGGATCTTCACCCTCAGTGGACCGCAGGTCTTCTGTGCGGTCCATTGCCGATTCCAGCCTCCTGATTGGCTGGAATCGGCACACGTGACGGGGCGGAGCTACGAGGAGCAGCTCTCCAGCACGAGCAGCCCCATTCAGCACGGAGAAGACCGGACTGCGCAAGTGCGTCTAATCGGGCGATTAGATGCTGAAAATTAGACGGCACCATGGAGACGGGGACGCTAGCAACGGAACAGGTAAGTGAATAACTTCTGTATGGCTCATAATTAATGCACAATGTACATTACAAAGTGCATTAATATGGCCATACAGAAGTGTATACCCCAACTTTGTTTCGCGGGACAACCCCTTTAAGTGCAGGTAGACTAGAGCTCAGAGGTCAGGGAGGATACACAAGATGAAACCAGTCCTACAGTCCACGTTATCTGTATGGTACCGCTCCTGGATTGGGAGGGAGGAAGGGGGTAGGGTCACTCCACAGATACTCTGGCAGACAATTATTTACATGAAGGCTTAAAGAATATCACCCCACATGGCAGGCGTGTGAGTGTGGCTCAGTAGTGTACCTCTGTGCGGTGATCCTGACTTTGGATAGCTGCACAGAAAAAACCTGTAGTGTGCATTGTTACCTGTACGGTGGGTTTCCTCTATACAGAACTATTGGGAATTGCTCTCTCTCTCTCTCTCTAGGATCTTGGGACTCACTTCATTAACATCCAGTCTCCAAACGCTACGCGATATCTCTCCTCTTCCTCCTTTCCCCCCCTACTTAAGAATAAGCCGCCCCTGGTGCCTCTAAAACAGAGTGTATACATCCGGAGTCAGGCCATCTTGAGTGTCTGACTTTCATCCCCTTTGAGAACAACAGTGCTCAGTCACGGAGTGTGCAAGGCGAAGCCTGTAAACACAACTCCTACCCCTGGTCACCTATATATAAGGATGTACCCACTCCCAGTATACTGTGACTAGAGGAAATGTAATTTCTATTTATGACAGCGTGTAAAGGACTATGACTTGCAAGTACATTAGAGAAAAATCTACTAGGCTGGACAGAATCCAAAAGACACTAGTATTGCTATGGAGCCTCATACACAACCCTTAGCTCCAAAGGCTAGTATTGTTAGATCAGTGGAATGACCATCACTGTTTCTTACCATACACAAAAATATGAAAAGGTGACTGGCAGGAAAAAGAGAGCAAAAATATCACCGGAGCAGTCAGTAGCTTAAGTCAATACCGCTGTCCATGACTTGAATGAGGTGAATGAAAGGCCCCGCCCACTGTGACAGGCTGGAATGGGCTGCTGAGCACTAAAGGCTGGACTAAGGGGTACACAAGAGACCTCCAGTCATACACAGATAACAATCATACCATACACACAGTCTCAAGCATAAGGTGACTGTACTAAATTAGCATAAATTACCATGAATTGATTACATTAGACTATACATTAATTATGCATGAGAATACTGAATGACTTTAAGCATGAAAAATTACTTTAGAGAGCATGAGCAAATAAACTTTTAACTTGAAATACGCCTCTACTTTACTTCCTCCAGCACATACTTAGACATTTCTAACGTTGTATAACTGGCATAAAACTTTTCAATTTGAAAAAATACTTGCAGAAGAAAAACATTACTTTGCAGTTCTTGTGCATAACTTAAAAAAACAAGAATAAAGAATACTGCCTCTCACGCAAAGAGTTCTTTTTAGAAGGTAAACTTGGTTTTAGGCCTCCTAATAAACTGGGACACATAAATTTCCCCGGTCTCTGACTCTGTAGACCAGCCAGATGGGGATGGGATACTTTCCCATGAGGAGACTCCTAACTATGCCACCGATGAGGGACTGTCCAGATCGTGGAGCCGTCTCTTCACTTCTCTTGGCGGCATGACTGGTTGGTGGAGTTCCCGGATTACTGGAGGGTTGGTAAATGGAGGCCTCAACTCTCTCCACAGAAGAAAATGCTCCTGTGTGCTGAAGTGTACTCTTACCCCAGGTCCTCAAAATCCCGCAAGAAGGGATGCAACACCAGAGGTATGAGCGCCTGGGCAAACTGGTTGTCCCTGTGGACCACTATCCAGGAAAGCAGAGGTTCCTCTTTCCCCTGTGGCCAAAGTCACGGTACCCACCTAGGCTGCTGCAGGTCCATCGAAGGGATTGCCGGCAACAGTGTGACTTCCTCCGCAGGTTTGGATGGTCTCTGGGGCCTAGCGGGTTGAAGTGTCCCTGGAGGGATCAGCCTCTTTTTTAGCGTCAGCTGTCCAGGGGTGATGCTTTTCATTTCCTTAAGGATCTCCAGCTTGTCAGGGGTCTGCAGCCGCAGTTAACTCCTCCCACTTCGTGCTCCAGCAAGTCCATACAGTTGGGGTAGCCCCGTCCACCCCTACTTTGCGCCAGGCCAGGGCGTAGTACTTTTGGCGCCAAGCAACTTTGGCGGGAGCTACTTGGTGGGAGTGAGCCATAGAGGAGAGCATTAGGAAATGGGCGCCATCTTGGGTGACCCCATTAGAATTTAAGTGGCAGTCCATTAAACTTGTTTTGGAGCAACAGATCAGATCCAGTGCCAAGTGACGCCGGAAAAAGGGGTTCTGCAACACCCCAGACAGGATTACCCTGGACACTTGACTAACGTGTAGAGCTGGGAGGGTTAGGTGTTGGCTTGTCACGGCAGCACTAACCAGGCTCTGGTCCTTGAGAAATAACACGTAGCCAAGGCCAGAGCAGGATTGCAGGCCACCTTTGAGACACTCCTAGGATACGGAATGCCAATAAACGGCTTGATGGGGGTAGTAGTAGTTATCACTTGTGACACCACCATTCCCCACACACCGGTATGCTACGCAGGGGAGAAATAACAGAGAGACTTGTGTGTAGTACCCCGGGTCCCCGGGAACGGTTAGGGCCCGGTATAACTTTACTTGAAGAAATAACTTTGACAAACAAATATTCAAGTTAATGCAGGTACAATTCTCTTAAGTGCAAGTAGACTAGAGCTCAGAGGTCAAGGAGGATACACAGGATGAAAACCGGCCCTACGGTCCACGTTATCAGTACGGTACCGCTCCTGGACTGGGAGCACTCCAGAGGAGAAAGGGGGTAGGGGTCACTCTGCAGACTCTCTTGCAGACAATTATTTACATGAAAGCTTTAGCAATAACACCCCACATGGCAGGCGCGTGGGTGTGACTCACTAGCATACCTCTGTGGGGTGATCCTGACTTTGGACAGCCGCACAGGAAAAACCTGTAGTGTGAATTGTTAACTGTATGGTGGGTTCCTCTATACAGAACTATTGGGAATTGCTCTCTCTAGGATCTTGGGACTCACTCCATTCACATCCAGACTCCAATCGCTACGGGATATCTCTCCTCTTCCTCCATCTTCACCTACATGGAAGCTGAAGGTGCTTCCATGTGGCTCTGTGTTAGCACTCTCTGAAGATGGACTCCTTTCCCGCTCTCAAGCACTCTTATTTATATCTTCTCTCATGCCATATGAAATGACAAACTGATACATCTATATGCAGTCAAGGATTTTATTACTGTTAACCTCTCAAGCTCCGCAGCTGTACAACACACACACTGGATATGACAGGACAAGCTTTGCCCAGTGCATCTACATAGGACCACCGTGTGACTTTTATGGAGGGGACCAGGATGGTGTTCTGGGCCACATCACTGATGGCATGTCTCCACATACCAGGCGCCTCACTGTCCAAGATGGTGCTTCCCCGGTATTCCACTAGCCCCCAGGCTCCCCCTCACCTACCAGATGCCTGGCTATTATTACCAGCACTTTCCTGCGCACCAAGCACTTTGCTGTCCCTGGTGATGCCTTCCCACCCATCAGGCATCTTGCTGGCCCTGACAGCGCTTCCCTTCTGCCCCTAGTGGGTCCTCCTTGCATAATTTAACCCCACGTTAACTAAAATGGCAGTCTCCCAAGGGTGTTTTAGCCCTGTCCTCCACCAGGTGTATTATTCATTTTCATTGGGCATAGTGTGTGACAAGAAAAAAGTTGCACAATCCAGATCAAGGAGAAGATAAAAAATATGAACTTTAGTTTAGCTCTTTTCAACGGGCACAGTGTATGGCAGTAATATATTCAGGGGGCACAGTTTATGGCACTGTGAAGAGTAAAGATGTAAAACAGGAGTAGCAAACCCTGCGTCATTAAGGTCATTGTGGACTGGGCACTATGGAGAAGAAAATGAGCGAGAACGACTCCAAACACTTGTGAGTCACTGAATGGCATTATTTATTCTGCCTGACACTGCGTCACATGAGTAATGTAACCGCTTGCATGATCTATGGGAGGCACCATTTGTTCTAAAATAACTCCCAGTGTACTCGTACTATCATTCAGGCCATACCGGGAGCTGGAATATCACATGGCACAAACTAATATAGCAGGTGCTAACCTGAGTTTGTAGTTTCTCTCTGTACGGAGCTTGGTTCTGGTGCTGTACTTTCATAATAAGCTTGGTTCTAGTGCTATATTTGTGTAGTGAGCTTGGTTCTGCTGATGTATTTATGATATAAGGTTGGTTCTGCTGCTGTATTTATATAGTGAGCTTTGTTCTGGTCCTGTTTATGTACCGAGCTTGGTTCTGGTGCTGTATTTATGATATGAGGTTGGTTCTGGTGCTGCATTTACATACTGAGCTTGGTTCTGGTACTATATTTATGTGGACATGAACAGAATTCTGCTATTAATAAGCTTGCATTCTAGTGCCACGTTCCAGTATTGTATGTGCTGAACTTAGTTCTAGGACTATGTTTATGTACTGATACACATTATGTACTAGTTGTTACATTAAAGGGGTTTTCTGATCACTGGACAACCCCTTTTTCAATAGGACCCCATGTTTAAAAATAATAAGCAGAGATATATTTACCGCTTCGTGGCTGCCAGGTTCCAGCACTACAACCCGCTGTGGTCCTGGTGATTCTTGTGATAGATGACGTCACAGGAAATCAGTTGACCGCTGCAGCCAATGAGATGCTACAGCGTCACGTTCTTAAACTCCTGGCATCATGGCGCTCGTGATACGAGTGCTGATGCCAGAAGAATGGGCAGCGATGTTGCAGCCTCTCATTGGCTGTAGTGGTCACCTGATTTCCGGTGACATCATCTGTCACAAGAATCACCAGGACCACAGCGGGCTGTAGTGCTGGAACCCAGCAGCCACGGTGGGGTAAGTATAGCCAGGGGAACCTATTGAAAAGGCATTGTCCAATAACCGGACAACCCCTTTAATGTATATCTGAAATATTGATTTTTCTTTATTTTATTCGCTTACGGAGACTTTTCTGCGGTCTGCTACACCATAGGCACCTCCAATATATAAGTTAGTCAGCCAAGTAAGGAACCTGGTAAAAATTTGAATCCCACCCCTGTATACAATCCCTTTAAACCTACAGGTTTTGCAAACGCTTATGGCCTATTTACAAGGTACTTTTGGTAGCAGATGTGTATTGGACTTTTCTATCACTGATCTGCTATGTAACCAGTGGCAGAATCTGAGGCTGAGCCTTGGAACATTGCCGTGGATTTGCATGTGGATCCACACATGGATTTAGTTCCCTTCAATAGGGCAAATCTGTCCTAAAGAGTGTGTGTTTGTTGGCATGAGATAGGGGAATTAAAGGGGTTGTCCCGCGGCAGCAAGTGGGTCTATACACTTCTGTATGGCCATATTAATGCACTTTGTAATATACATCGTGCATTAATTATGAGCCATACAGAAGTTATAAGAAGTTATTCACTTACCTGTTCCGTTGCTGGCGTCCTCGTCTCCAGGGTTGCCGTCTAATTTTCGCCGTCTAATGGCCAAATTAGACGCGCTTGCGCAGTCCGGGTCTTCTTATCTTCTCAATGGGGCTCCGTGTAGCTCCGTGTAGCTCCGCCCCGTCACGTGCCGATTCCAGCCAATCAGGAGGCTGGAATCGGCAATGGACCGCACAGAAGCCCTGCGGTCCACGGAGGGAGAAGATGCCGGCGGCCATCTTCACCGGGTAAGAAGTCACCGGAGCGCGGGGATTCAGGTAAGCGCTGTCCGGTGTTCTTTTTTAACCCCTGCATTGGGGTTGTCTCGCGCCGAATGGGGGGGGGGGGTTGAAAAAAAAAAACCCGTTTCGGCGCAGGACAACCCCTTTAATTGTGAATTTGGGGAGTAGGAAAGAGGAATCCCCTTGGTTGAAGGGTTCCGTCTCTAGACGCAACTGAACAGCACCGGGTGGATTCCATTGACTATAATGGGGTCCGCCAACTTTAGGACGGAGATGTGAAACCGCCTTCAGGTCTTCCCACGCCTTCCATCACATTGGCTGTCAAAAGAATGCCATTGTAGGCAATCAAAGGCAGCAGTTTCGGCATCATCCCATGAAAGGTCAACAGTACACAAGTCCTCTATTAATGTATGTTTCCAGGTGATCTTTTGCCTTCCCCGCCGACACGTTCCATTTTTTGGATTCTATGAGATAGCGATCCCTGTCAGTCGTGTCTCAGGAAAGTGTAGAATATGTCCTGCAAAACAGAGTTGGCCTTTGGTGATTCGGGAATGGAGTGGCCGCATACCAGAGTGGCGGTACCTTTTTTCGTTGGTAACCAATCATGGTAAGTGACCCTAAACGTGTGACAAGGGCATTGCTGTTGGATAAAAACAGGTTGCCGATTGATACATGCGGTCGGTCGCTTTATGTGTTTCAGATGCATATAGTGCACTCAGGATGACAATAGTGTTCAGAAGTCGTATCATCCTTTGTAACGGGAGTGAGATGGTGCCCATATGGGACGTAGACATTGGAAAACTGCACACGTCTTCCTAATACGACACTAGACATCACGCTCGGCATCCCCGTCACTGGTGATTGTACTACCTAAGTAGACAAACTGATTGACCACTTGTTAGAAAAAAGACAGGTCCATCAAATTCAACCAGCGAAATAGAGGGTGGTGCGAGAAGGTGGAACATCCTGGAGACTCTACCTTAAGATTATTCATCCATGGGGATATGGTTAAAGTGAAAAATTGCTAAAAAATAGAGCTTAACCTTCTAATAACTCCCTCCAGACTTTATAATGAATAATCCCCTTTTTGATGTCCCCCATTTAGATTGTAAGCTCCTAGGGATCTGAGTGAGTTGGGCTGGTTACAGAACTGGCCCCAAGAGAAGACCATGCTGAATCCCCACACTGTTCTAGAGATGATCATGGTGACCTTCTATGTTATGGCTGTGCTGATAGCTCCTATTGGTGATGGGCCACCAGTGTGTCAACCCATAATGGTGCCAAGTGCTTGGGTGAGAAGTACTGGTTAAGAATTTATCATTATTCCCATTCTGGTGTGTCCGAGGGTAGCGTAATGCTTCCCTCCCTCACCAGTTGCTAAATAAGTAATTATAATGCTATAAAATGTGGAAACCATGGGGGGAAAAGTCAAATATACGACCAAAATAGTCTGCAGAAGAAATTCAATAAAGGCTAACACGCTAAAAGATTCATAAGCAGGCTCACCATGCATTGCCAAAAGGCATTAGAAAGCCTCACTAGAACAATAAGAAGCATTACACAGATCGTCTCCCTAGGGCAATCTAGTGTACATAACATCCCAACCAACCTCTGCAGAGCCGTCCTTCGGTTAATGCTATTTACGGAGAAGCGCCTTTAGCCATGGTCATCCCCGCTGGACTTTTCGAGCAAGGAAGATGAATTTTTGCCAACATTTAATCTTTCGCTGCAGATAAGTTCACCCTTGTGCAGAACATTCAGTGCATGATACATTACTGGCTCATGTATAAAGAGTCACGGAAACATTGAAGATGAGATTTTTCGCTAATTTTCAAGCCAGTCTATGGAGACAATTATATCGCACCTCCTTATTTCTAGGGAAAGATAGACCATATGTGCAACAGTCCATTATATAGGGGCCCACAGCTTCCTTAGATTGCATGGAAGGGACTCAAAAGGGGTCAGGATACTGTTTGTCCATGGGGCCCAGCTAATGTGACAGAATAGCCCCACTGCTACGGTATATTACTATCAGATGGGCGGATACGAATCCGCCGTGTCACACACCAGTTTGATTTTGGGCTATCTGGGGAGGTGCCGAGGTTTTTACCCTTGACCCCTCCAAGTGAGATACGGTCCCCAAGCCGTTATGCGTCCAGATAGTCCCAGTAACATGGCTGCTGACGCTGCACAGGATTGAGGCGTGATACCTAAAGGTGTGAAGTGTGGGCAGACGTGCAATGGCCAGGGCTGGTGGCACAGGTGCGTGAATGCATTTTACGCAAAAGGTCAAGGCAAGTAACAAGCAATAGCGAAGACCATGATCAAAGCTAACATCGGGGAATGAAGAAGTCAGAATTGTCAGGAGTAAAGCAAGAGTCAGGACCGAAGCAAACACAAATGAGGGCCATGTCACAAAGGTTGTTGTAGACCAACTGCTTAGGCATTTTCCATATGGGGAGGATGATTAATATAGCTGGATCTGAGTGGTAATTGGTGGAGAACAGGATTAGGGATCAGTCATTGGTCCTTTATGATAAGGGGTGGGAGCGCACGTGTGCCTTACGGGCAGCAGAGAGAGAGAGCAGAGGAATAACAGTGTGGAGTGGACAGTTCTGCGGCTCGGTGGTAGAATGCCCTTACAATTACCAGGAAATCTCTACCAGACCAATGAGTTCTAACTAGAGATGAGCGAGCACCAAAATGCTCGAGTGCTCGTTACTCGAGTCGAACTTTCAGTGATGCTCGAGAGTTCGTTTCGAGTAACGAACCCCATTGAAGTCAATGGGCGACTCGGGCATTTTTGTATATGACTGGTGCTCCGCTAAGGTTTTCATGTAAAAAGCCCAGAAATGGATAGGGCAGGCGAGGAGCAACATGCAGGGCTGCATTTCTGGCTCCGAGGTCTCACTATTAAGCCACAATAGTGGCAAGAGTGAGACACCCCCCCCCTTCCCCGCACTGTCAGCATAAAGATCGTTCTCCTCTGCCACAGCTGTAACAGCAGTGGCAGAGAAGAACGATGTTAGCCCATTGAATTCAATGGAGCCGGCAATACAGCCGGCTCCATTGAAAGTAATGGGATGCCGGCGAGCGCGGGATGAATTTTCGGGAAGGGCTTAAAAATATAAGCCCTTACCTGAAAATCATCCTAAAATGTGTAAAAAAAAATAATTAATACTCACCTTTCCGCTGCAGCCGGAGTTCAGCCGCGTCTGGCCGGCAGTTCTCCTGAACTGCTGTGAGTAGTATTCAGCAGTCGGGGATTTAAAATCCCCACGTGCTGAATGAGCTGCCTCTGATTGGTCACAGCCCTCACCAATCAGAGGCAGCTCTCACTCACCCATTCATGAATTCATGAATGGGTGAGTGAGTGCTGCCTCTGATTGGCTTAGCGCAGGGACCAATCAGGGGCAGCTCTCAGCTGAATGACAGCTGAGAGCTGAATGACAGCTGAGAGCTGCCCCTGATTGGTCCCTGCGCTAAGCCAATCAGAGGCAGCACTCACTCACCCATTCATGAATTCATGAATGGGTGAGTGAGAGCTGCCTCTGATTGGTGAGGGCTGTGACCAATCAGAGGCAGCTCATTCAGCACGCGGGGATTTTAAATCCCCAACTGCTGAATACTACTCACAGCAGTTCAGGAGAACTGCCGGCCGCGTCTGCCGGGACAAGGTGAGTATATATTTTTTTTTACTTTTTACACATTTCTGGATATGATTTTCAGGGAAGGGCTTATATTTTTAAGCCCTTCCTGAAAATTCATCGTGCGATCGCCCGCAGCCCATTGCTTTCCATGGAGCCGGCTGTATTGCCGGCTCCATTGAATTCAATGGGCAAACATCATTCTTCTCTGCCACAGCTGTTACAGCTGTGGAAGAGGAGAATGATTTGTCTAGTATATGTTGTCAATGGGGTCGGCGCTGCTGCCGCCGGCCCCATTGAGCGCATATAGAGAAGAACAGGAATCGCAGATCGCAGATAGGTGCAATCTGCGATTTCTGTTCTATAATAAATCGGACGAGCGCATAAAAAGCGCTCATGTGTCCGATACCATTGCAAAGCAATGGTTCTATAAAAACGGTGAGCACATGCGCAGATCGCACCAGAAATCGCCCGTCTGACCGAGGCCTTAAAGGGGGTTGACCAGGATTAGAACATCATGGCTATTTTCTTTGATGCAGCTTACATCTGGTATTGCATTCAACCCATGAACTCAAAGGAGCCGAGCCATAATATCAGACACAACCCATGGGCGATGTGGCGCTGTCTATGGAGTAAGCAGCCATGTTTTTCTAATCTTGGACAAGCCCTTGAAGTTGGCCAAAGACCTAGATTGATCAGTTGACTTGATAGCATTACAAACATTGACAACTATTCTTGGCCATAGGTCCGTATGCTGTCCAAATTAACACACAGTCAGTACATTGACATGCCAGCATGTCCTATTTTATCATCAGTAGTATGGACAGGAATAGGACATGTGATGAGTTTTTTTTTTTTTTTTAAATAGACCATCGCCCCGTGTGAAAAACCATGAATGTGCATGTTCTCATAGCCCTATAATGGGACTCTGTGCTGCCCATAGATGAACATGGACAGCACATCGCCCTAAATACGCTAGTATGCCGGTGGCCAAACTTATGAAAGTCAAACGGGTCCATCAATATCAGCCTGGATCCATTAGTAGATGGCTCTATTATAAATGAAAGTCATAACACTCTAGGAAGAAAGCCCGAGACTGATTAAAAGTCCAACATGACTTCCTTTCGGTCATCTACATGAAAAAATGTGACCAATTAATGGCCAAGATCGGAAAAAAAAACACTTGGATACATTTCGACTGACATATATCCATGTCTCTGGCCAGTTCTAGTCAGACTATTCTGGTTCTTCATAAATAAGACTAATTCCTACGAGATGAAGACAGATCAGCGCACTTACATGGCGCCCGGCTCGGCTCCACCATAAATTCCCATTCAGTATTACGGGAATTGTTCTCAGCAGCTTCCGGGGTTTATAGTAATTGCCCGTGATAATTCGCAGCTTTTATTGAATTCTGCTGACATTTAGTTATCTCTCCAGCAGGCTGTTGAGGGACTCAGAAGTTCTCGATACGTCGGCTGGAAAAAGACAAAAAAGTGAAATATCACTGGATAAGACGGCGAACCCACAGCTGTTTGGGATTATTGGGAGGACGAGTCTGTTCCAATCCACAATAGGATAAAAATACTGGGAAAGACCTGCCAAGCCGCAATGTTACAGAAACGAACATACACTGTAAGGCGAAGCGTTCCCGGCCTCTCATGGTTAGCGCTCACCGAGCGAGAGGCGGGAGAAGCATCCTGGAGGAAGAAGGCAGGAAACATGAAAGGGGAACAAAGTAGCTCTGCTTTTCCTAGATTCCTTTTCTTGTAGCAATCCAATACAAACATGAAATTCCCCCCATACAACATGAACTACTAAATGGTTCACATCATACTGCGCCTTCTGAAGTTTTTGGGAAGAAAAACACGTTATGGGTGAAGTTGTTCTTAAAGCGGTATTTCCACTTTAGACATTTATGAGACATTCACAGGAAATGTCATAAATGGCTGATTGGTGGGAATTAGAGATGAGCGAGTAGTGCCTTGTGCGAGTACCTGCCCGCTCGTCTCTAAAGATTCGGGTGCCGGCAGGGGGCGGGGAGCGGCGGGGAGGAACGAGGGGGGAGATCTCTCTCTCACTCTCTCCTCCCTGCTCACTCCCACAACTCACCGCTCTCCCCCGCCGGCCCCCGAATCTTTAGAGACGAGTGGGCAGGTAGTCGCTCGAGTAGTTCGTCTTAGCGAGTATGCTCGCTCGTCTCTAGTGGGAATCATAATTCTGCGAAACCCAGACTACAGTGGCAAACAAAGTGGAAAGGTGGCTCTTTCTACTGAATTGTATGAAAGGTACAAAGACAGGTAAGTGCACCCTTGCAGAAGACGGTTTAGGAATCACTGCCTTCCTGTTTGGTGCGGCTCTGGTATGGAGCCGCGTTCGGGCACCACCACCCTGTCCAATTCACACTGTGCTTTCTCTGCTCGCTCCCTTTCGGCCACCTGCAGGGCACGCACTTGCGCTCCCTGTCTTAAAGGGCCAGCGCACTCATATAAATTCTTTGATGCCTGTTTCAGCATTAGTTTAGAAATAGGAAGATTACAATACTGAGCTTATGGAGATACCATTTATATATGAAATAACTCCCAGTGTAGTCTTCGTTCACACATAAGTGTTATGCACATAATACGCAGTGAATAGAACCCATTGATTTCAGATTTCAATGAGTTAGTTCACAAGTGCGTATTTTCTCTCGCGATGTTCTTTGCATGAAAAAAAAAGGATCATGACCTATTATGGTGCGTAATACACACCGAAATAAGCCATTGAAGTGAATGGGCCGATGCAGCAAATCAATGGGCCCTTCTGCATATGTTCTTGTGTGTGTAAATATGCAGCGTGTTTATGTGCACAAAACCCCGCAGGAACGCCTGAAATATGCAGAAAGGAGATCAACGTCTTCCTGATTGATGGAGGGTCTAAGAGGAGTCTGAAAGGCGGTCTTTAAAAGTCTTCTTCATCAATAGTTGATTGGTGGGCGTCTGTGGGTGTCTGACGTCTGAAGACATTCTGATTGTAGGCTGTACAGCTCTAATGTTGGAAGACGTCCGGCAGGGTATTCTTACTGTACATTACTGGCCGCTCTGTTGTCGGGGGACCTCTCCAGCATGCCCCAAACCGCAGTACTGGCTCTAGCCAGCAGATTGCGCCATTGTATAATGGCAGAAAGAGAGAAACCCCTAGGAAACCTTGAATCCAAAATTGGATTGCAAAGGGTTAAATACCTTTTCAATCAACATTAGCATGCTACTCTCTCTTCACCAGGCACGGGGTCCAGGAAGCTATGATACGGGAGCTGTATGGCTGGCTTCTCACATTCTGCAGCTTTAGTGATCTTCTTCTTGCTTTAGGAGTTGAGACCGTATTTTTGCATGTACGCTCTATGGAGGGATTAGAACACACATCAAACACATGGCCCATAGGCCGAATGCGGCCCGCCACCTCATTTTAAGTGGCCCGCCGGCCGTACATCAAACCCGTGCAGCATTCCGCTCACCCCGCCTGCAGCTGTGGTCCAGCGACGGCAGTGCGAAGTCTGTGACTGCTGACTCCTTCCCTCCGGTTTCAGCGTGCGCCGTCCTGTTCGCAGTGTGGGTGGTGGGGGGAGAGGTCAGTGGTCACAGACCGCCGACAGACAGGGCCAGAATCTTTTAATTTTACTTTTTCTATAGAGAAGAATGCGCCAAAATTGTGTAAAATTAACATTTTCTACATTTTTTCTATTTCCAATTTAATGTAATTAACTTGATATAACGAATATATACAAATCCGTCTCCTTACACTCCTGTACATCACCAACCCAATATGTGTACTCTGATTAACCCATCCTCAATGGAAAACCGGGGGAAAAAGGTCCTCCTATTTATTTATTTTTTTCACCTGTCATTAATTGGCGATTCGGCACATTTGACCACTATTTAACCCTTTCCAATCCACTGTCTGACGTCTAAAGACATTCTGATAGAAAGCTGTACAGCTCCGATGCCGGAAGACGTCCGGCAGGGTATTCTTACTGTAGATTACTGGCCGCTCTGTTGTCAGAGGCCTCTCCAGCATGTCCCATACCGCAGTACTGGCTCCAGCCAGCAGATGGTGCTATTGTATAATGGCAGAAAGAGAAAACCCCCTAGAAAAACCCTGAAGCCAAAATTGGATTGCAAAGGGTTAATTGTTGAGAGCTGATCATCACAACCCTGAATCACTTCATTAGCGTAGAACTGACAAAGTGCTGCTCCAATCTTCTTACTGGCAAGGCGCTATACAATGAGTTGTGCCACTAAAGTGGAGGATATATATATATATATATATATATATATATATATATATATATATATATCTCTATACACACAGTACATTCTAGCTGCATGGAGTGTAAGACATTAGGACATACATATACAAATGGTGGGTGCGGAGGGGTTAGATGGGTTGTACCACAATAAACTTTTCTCACCTATCCCTAGCATTAGTGATAAAAGTCTACACAGTGGGAGTCTCACTTTTAAGACCCCCACCAATCCCAAGAATGGTAGTTCTATGTCCCCCTCTACAGGCTCTCTGTACCCCCACAGTGAGGAGGAGACTGAATGGAGCGGCAGTTGTGCATGTGCGGTGCAGCTCCATTCATCTTCAATGATAAGATGGAGCACTGGTACTCAGCCATCTCCGTCAGCCTGGTTGAAAAGAACGGAGCATGTGCGACTGCTGCTCCATTCTATCTGATGTCCCCGTGGGTGGGTGCAGCAAGAGGGGAACATGGGACCCTATGGATAAGTGATAAAAGTCGCTTGTGGTAAAACCCCTTTAAGCAGGTTTCCCCATCCCAGCCATAAATGTCCTACACTAGGGTCGTACCTTTAGGAATCCAACTTGCGCAAAAATGCAGGTCCCATCCATCTGTCTCCATAACACATGCAGGGTCATTTCTCCCATTTGTTTTCTGGGGTTCAGGGGTCCTGTCTCGTCACATGATCGATGGGCTACACCTCCATATTTGACATACAAGTATAGGACAAATCCTGCACTTAATATTACATTACTGCCCCCTATGGACAAAAATACGAGAATGTTCCCGTCAGATGTGAATCTAACACACTATTGCCATACTTACAATGTGAAGCGCAGGGCTACGACTACATCTGCGTTATTGAAAGCGCCATTGAAGGTTTTTATACGTGTGGTTTATCTATGTGCCGCACATACGTTGCCTCCAGTCGCCCGCATCATACATATCGCCGCACAATATATGTTCTGGATCTCTCTGTATTTTATTTCAATCTTCCTGCCGCTTGATAAATCCAACACAAATAAATAAGTGATAATTCTTCCAGCCTCTCAGCAAAAAATGGAGAACTCATGTTTTATTTAACTTTTCGAAGAGTGGAGTAGAGAGGTTACTTGTACAGTCTATAGTGTTTGTTCTGCAAGTATGTAAAGCTTTTCTCCCGTCTTTTGTGCCACTTTCTCTCTCTTTGTGTCTACAATGTATCCGGCAGTATTTTCTTACTTGTTTGTATGTCTATTTTTTTCTTATTTAAAGAGGAAATTCGACGAGCACCAAAACTGTACTAAATGTAACAATGGCGGCCGGGCATACGGCCAACAGAACTGGACTTCGCCTAGAATGGTCGCCTTTCTTGAGTACTATTCGTGTCCCAGATACCCAAGGACTTCCAGTAGGATTGAATTATGTAACAAGTGGACAGTCGAATAATAATAATATGAAGTATGTATCAAGGAAACAAAGATGGAAGACTGTGGGCTCATCAATAGATGGCAGGAAGAGAATGGTGATGGTAATTAGATGACGGAGCACATGGTTGATGATGATGGTTATCAGGGAATGGATTAGATAATGACAGCAAAAATGTTTTTTTTTAATGGAATTGCTCAGCATTTTGCGTATTTGTGTGGTTATTGAGTGTGCATTTGCGCACCTCCCATAGGCTTCTATGGGAGCCCTTAATGTGCAAATAAGCAGGAAAATAGAGCAGGTCCTCATTTGCGAAACACGCAAATTAATGGGTTTTATTCTCTGCGTATTGTGCGGGCAAATTTTACGCATGCAAATACATCTGCAAATATGTTTATCTGACGTAGCCCTTACACCATAACCAGCAATCCACTGCAGAAGCTAGAAATATTTAAAGATAGACTGGCCAATGAGTCTGCCGTCTAACGGATCAGCTGTAGGACAGTTGTATAGCATTTGCCCCAACAGCAAACTAGTAGAGAGGATATAACGATACATCAAGAGAATTCCTGCTGATCCCATTACTAAAAGTGTGTGAGGAGCGTAAAAGATGTCGAATGCGAGCCCTAAGGGTACAGGACTTGATTCTAAGATCCTAGTGTCTGATTATGCAGAATGTGGTGATTAGTTGCATAGTCAACTCTGCTTATTAATACAAACATAGGACATGTGATCAATAAGGACTAATAAAGTGATAGACCCTAGCGCTGAGGGATATGCCCACTAAATAAGCTTTAATGGCTAGACCTCATGGGCAATATTAGAGAAATGGCCCATTATGGTGTAAAACCTGGCCCAACAAGAGGACCCTCTGATTATCTGGGGAGATTGTCCAACCTTGTATAAAAGGGTGTTTTAAGTGCAAATGTAAGGTCATACCATGTATAAGACAATGCTAACGGGTGCTCACTTTATGGCAGTGTTTCCCAGCCAACAGTGCTGCCCAATCTATAGGTCTTCAGCTGCTGCAAACCTACCAACATGTTGGGAATTGCAGCTTAGCAGCAGCTGGAAAGCCTCATGCCGCCGGTTTTGATCATGTTCATCCCTAGATATAGAGATGTAGGAGAACTCTGATAATTAACAGTTGATACCAAATGTAAATGAGTTGTCCACTCCGGATAATTCCACTTCAATATGAGGTCTCCTAGGTACAGAAAACGCAATCCATACGCCGATCTGCTGCAGAACTCCATTGAAGAAGTGCAGACATGTGAACTACAGTTGTTTTCCCTGCAGCAACACCACAGGCAACATTAGGAGTGACGGGTCTGAGAAGACTGGAGTACTGCAGAGCTGCCCTTAATTCTGTAACTGACTGAGAACAGCCTATTCATAAGGTCGTCCATATTCTGGGAGATCTATATCTATAATTCATTTCAAGAGCCAAGACTGAAAATCGACAGCTCCGTGCATCTCACACTTCTAAAGCCGTCTCAACATTGTCCAACATACACATTAGTTCACACCAGTGCTACAACTTTTCATTGTTTGGCTCCGTCCTCTGTAAAATTCAGTTCGCCAAATTCACGGACGGCGTGCCTAAAGCCGGATGAACATTATTATAGTCAATGAGGTCCGTCAGGTGCACCTTGGGATATGAGGCATCCAGCGCATGCCAGACCCGAGCGGCGTCACATGGATGGCACATACTATAATGGGGTCCTTCGGCTTCAGGCATGACCCTCGTTATTTTACCGCACCATGCTGCGCTACTTTGTATGATATCTTGTGATGGATCTGAGCCGGATGTTCTGGATGAAACCTACTGCACAAATGTGCACATTGCCCAAAGTCTCCAACATTGCAAAGAATTCTGCGGCCGTAGTGGGGCTGCAGCAAAATGCGATGTCACGGTGCGCTACCGCCATGGCTCACCTGCACCTACGATCGGGCACTGCTGTTCTCCTTGCTCTGCACGCCGAGATCTAGGACTCCATGCTGTGCTTTCTCTGCTCGCTCCCTCTCTGCTCCCTGTATGGCGTGCACACTTCCACCATGACTTAAAAGGCCATCGCATGCACCCTAATTCCGTCCACCAATCCCCACTGGGGTTTGACTATACTGGGCATACTTCCCAAATGGAGGATGCCTGACCAATTGGTCTACATCAGCCATTGTAACAAAGCCTCCGTTTGTGTTTGTTGTGTTCCGGGTCTCACTCTGCTTGACTCCAGATGATTCTGAATTCTCCCTGAAGTCTATCAGAGCAGAGGCCCTCCCTGACCTCTGCTCTGATAGATTTCACTACCACACCTGTGCTACCAGCCCCGTCTACAGCTTGTCTGACCACTACACCACAGTTATGTATGGCACCATGTGAAGCATCAGCAACTAGACTGCGCCTGACAGTTGTCTCATGTAAAAGCACCCTAAGGCCAGAGGCAAGGGAAGCAGGAAAGCACAAATGCCTGGGCCAGGTCTCCAGCAATACTCAGGGCCACTTGGCCCTTGCTCCCAAACGCCTGGCATGCTGTGCCATGACCTCACTCCCCTTCTTGCGGCGAGGCAATCTAGAGAGGAGTGAGGTCATGGTGCACAAGGTTAAAGCTGCATGCTAACGGTAGATGGCAGGGCTGTGTCTAAGAGTCTGGGGCCACATAGGGTCACAGATTGCAAGGTACCACAGAAGGGGTCATATCATTAAATGGGGCCACAAAAGAGGTTACATTACTAATTGGGGCCATAGAGAAGATCACATTACTAGATCGGGCCACAGCTTTAACACTGTTACATAAGGGGGCCATAGTAGGGGAGCTATTACATAGTGGGACCATAGCGGGGGCACTATTACATAGTGGGACCATAGCGGGGGCACTGTCACTTAGTGGCACCACAGCAGAGTATTATTACTTAGTGGGCCCACAGTAGGGAGATTAATACATAATGGGATCATAGCAGGGGCATTATTATTTAGTGGGACCATAGCGGTGGTACTATTACATAGTGGCACCATACTGCGCACATTATCACTATAACCGGGCACTGAGGAGTTCATTCCGGGTTGCAGCAACAGGATGGCGTGAGTGTGCAGAAGTGAATCATGGCTGGAAGAAGTCTTAGTGGCAGACCGTACCACAGAAACAGCATTTGCTTTATTGAGCTTCTTCTCTAGCGCCCTCCCAGTCAGTACAGGTGGGAAAATTAGACAATAGAGCTTAAAAGCCTTCTGATTCTAGGGGCAGGAATAGAATTACTGATCCCGTCTCTTGAGTTGGAAACCCATTTCCTGCATTACAATATATAGGGTTACCCTTGGCAAATCTTTAAAGCGACCCTTAGGTTTCAAGACAAAATTCTGTCCCAGGACTGGAGGGAAAGGGAGGTTCATGGTCTGCAGTTGTTCTTCTCTGTTGGTCCGATCCCCTACTTCTAGGTCCCATTTTTGGCCATTCAAGATAGCCGATGCAATCTTTATACTTCCTAAACCTCTACAGTACATTAGTAGTGTTAGACTACCAATGTGCTATATCTGCTCCCTGATTGGCAAGAGTTGCTCATGTGATCAAGAATGGCCAATCAGAGAGCAGTGCACAGTTAGAAGACTGCTGCAGTCATCTTAGACAGCTGAAAATGGGACTTCGAAGCGGCAAATTGGAGAGGCGGCATAGAAGAACAACTGCAGGTAATATATCTTCCTCAGCCTCCTCTCCAGGGACAGAATTTAGTCCTGAAACCGGAGTTAGTTAACCCCTCAATGACCTTCAATAGGCTATCACCACCTTAAAGTGCTCTCTAATAACTGTTGCATGGGATTTGGTGCAGTCACAGGTATCGGTTACCGGAGGCAGAAAGGGTTTCTGTTTTCCCAATTAATAGATGCACAGAGCTTAAATGAATGCGGTGTTTACAATGGAGCCAGAAGCAGCATCGCCGCCTTCATTGGTCCCTCTAGTGCTCTTTAAAAAAAACTTTGCACACAGTATAAAAGGCCAATATTTCTGAAACTAAGCAATTAGATGAGTAAATAGCAAAAAGGAAAGAACTAATTGCCTCTCCTCCCAAAAAACTGCAAAACTGAATTTATTTGCCTAAAAAACCCCCAAAATGTTGTAACCGTTTGACCAACATACTTGTAAAACCGCTAAGTTCAGTCTGGGGCAAATAGCCTGGGCATTAAAGGGTAAAGAGGTCTTGCAAAAGTATGCAAGAAACAGAAAGGTATAACAGGTGATAACACAGTCATCGAGGAGCCGCCTGTCCAGAAGAGGTCATTAGAATTAGGAAGCAATGAAAACAAATGATACAAATCTGTAGAAAGGAGAACAAGCAATTCTATCAAGACCAAGACGTGTGAGAGTGCGGCGCTGTTCACATCTGCTACAACAACGAAAGTGCCGGATCTGGAACATCACGGACACAATGGTGCCCATACACTACCCCAGAGTTGGGGTCCCACAGCACTTCTATAGCTACCTTGTGTGGAGTGTGTATGTGAACTAACATTTAGTTATGTGTGTTGGCCTGGAATGGTCGCTAGAGGGTTACCGTCTGGTGTCTTCTCTAACTGACACTGCATGACTATGCAGAACTCACCCTAACCTGCTCTGTTACTTGTCAGTCATCCCTAGCTAGGACTGGGATTGGGTGGAAAGAATCCCCTTAGCTCAGGATTGGTTAGTGGGGAGAGTATAAAAGACAGGGCGTGGGTGGGGTTTAGGCAGTTCAGAGAAGTAGTCTAATGGAGTCTAGAGAGGATGTAGGCAAGTCTAATCCAGGCTAGCCTAGGCCAGGCTAGGCTCTGATCCCAGTCATGGAGAAAGTGAAGTCGTAGAGTGCAGGAGGACAGAGAGCAGTTGTTAGGTTGTGCATCTGGGACCTGTTGTTTTATAGGCTTCCTGGTGCACACCTGCACAGGTGAGGGGTTAATTGAGCTGGCTGGGTGTGGTTGCTCAGGTCAGCCAATCTCCTGGGTCTGGGTGTAGATATATACTTTAGCCCCTCTGCAAAAGGAAGCCCCTCCTCAGTCTTGTCTGCTTGTGTATGAGGCATGTTTCTCTGCAGCTTGCTGTATGTGTAGTGTCTGGACATCTTGCTTTGCAGCTTGCTGTGTGTTTTATGTCCAGTGCTGCCTGATTATGTGTCTTGCTAGAGTAGGGACCGCAAGACACGAGGACCCTTGATTGTTGGGCTTGCGGCTTAAGTTCATTGGTTAATGCACAAAATAATTCCTTATTTTTATATTCAGCTTTATCATCTGCTTTAGCATGCCTATTACAGCGATCACAGGCAATGGCAATACAGGAAGCCGGTATCTGGCGTCCTGTTGCCATGGCAACCAGCCGGGCTTATATCGTGAAAGCCCAGCAACTTCACAGAGGGAGCATGCTCCCTCTGTGAACCCTTCCCATGCCGCGATCTACATAGATCGCAGCAGGGAAGGGGTTAACAGCGGGGGGTCGCATCTCCGATGCACCCTCCGCTGTTGCAACGGGAGGCTGGCTATCACTGACAGCCGACTCCCGCTGCCGGATAGTGCGAGATCGCTTTTGATTCTGCGCTATCCCCAGGACGTAAACTTACGCCCTGGAGTGGGAAGGGGTTAACTGCCATGTAATTTCATTAAGAAATATTGCTATTCACAGAGAATATTGTCAATTCTCTCCTAACTTTGATAATTTGGACAGATTTGGTTTCTACCAGCATTTGTTTACTCTATGCACATTTCCTTTTTGCATTTTCTGCAAAAGTTTTATTCAATATTCTAACTGAAGTGGAAAATATGTAGTACAATATAAGGCAGTGATAGTGAACCTGTCAGAGACAGAGTGCCCAAACTGCAACCCAAAGTCAACTTATTTATCGCAAGGTGCCAACATGTCAGGGGGCGGGGCTTATCACAACGTATGATTTTTACCTCCGTCGTTATAAAGAGGACAGGGTGTCTTCAAAATAGACAGGGTGCAGATTTTGACTGCTTTTTGGATGCAAAATCCTGCAGAATTTGCCATGGAAATTCCCGCTGAGGACATTCTGCAACATTTCTGCCACGTGTAAACGTACCCGAGCGGTAATAGTGACCCCCCCACGGCAGTCCCAGCAGTGACAGCGACCCCCCACAGCGGCCCCAGTAGTAATAGTGACATCCCACAGCGGCCCCAGTAGTAATAGTGACATCCCACAGCGGCCCCAGTAGTAATAGTGACATCCCACAGCGGCCCCAGTAGTAATAGTGACATCACACAGTGGCCCCAGTAGTAATAGTGACATCCCACAGCGGCCCCAGTAGTAATAGTGTCCCCTGAGACTCTTATACTTATCCCCTCCCACTCCTGGAAGCGCTGATGGCGCTGATCCCAGGTGCACACTGTGACGTCAGTGTGCTGCCGGACACCTCCTCCCCCTGCTCTTGTGGACCCTAAGAGGAGATGTCTGGGGAGGAGGATCCCGGCTGCACACTGACGTCACAGTGTGCGCCGGGATCAGCGCCGCTAGCAGTGCAGCTGAGTGAATGCCGCCAGGGGGGCTGCGGCCCCTGCCCGTATTCACTAACGTGGTGAGCAGCCGACGGTGGCGCATGCCAGCAGGAAGGGCTCCACGTGCCGCCTCTGGCACGCAAGTCATAGGTTAGCCACCACTGGTATAAGACATTAAAAAAGGGGATAAACTGCAATACCAGACACAGCCAATGATTCAAAATTTGACAATTTTCTGGCACAAATTACGCCAGAAAGCTGCCAAACATGCTTTGTGCCATATTTACTGTGTGTTTTAGACACTTTGTTTGCTGTGTCCGAAAAAGGGGCATTTTTTGTTAAAAAAAAGTATTGTGCCATCTCCCTGATTTGCATATTACCCAGAGGAGCATAAATGGCTTTATAGGTCTCCTTACTCACTCACCTTCCAGGTGCTCTCTCTAAGGAGAAAAGATACTGTTCCTGACCCACATCACAGGCCTCTTACTAGCCAAGCCAGAAACCTACTGCACAATGATGAGGGGCAAACACCCTGAAACAGCTGTCTGTGTATGGATTCTGGTTTGGCTTTCAATTCCCAGTCATTGTTACAAGGTTTGTATAAAGAGCCTAACATTGACTTGAAGGAATGCTGCCTTTTAATAGGTGGCGCTGCAGAGGTATTATTCCATCTCCCTTATTGGCAAAAAAATAAAAAAGCCAAAATTTTAGTGCGATTTTTGGCATAAACTAAAAGTTGGTCCAATTTTATACTAGGCAGTCTTAAAATTCTACAGATTTATCATTCAGCAGAACTAGTGTGATAAGCCTGGTTCATTTTAAGACTATCTAGTGTAAGTCTTCACCGTCAAACTTTTAGACAGTATTAGGGCTTTTTCACACGACCTTCTCTTTATGTGTATTTGCTCACGCAAAATCGGCGTGCACTAAAAACAAAGGATAAAACCCATTGATTTCACGGGGTCTGTTCTCATTAACGTGTTTTGTGCACACACTGCAGTAAAAAGTAGGACTTGCTCTATCTTTTTGCAGCAAAAGTCCCATAGAAGTCTACGGAATTTGTGTGCAAATATGCAAGGCGAAGGGTGTGACACTGCGGAAAAAGCGTGAAAAAGAACACATCTGGACCTCATTAGGCTTAAATAGCCACTACATACGCGGAAAGTGTGTGTGAACTAGGCTTGCGTGCGCAAAAAGTGACGGAATATGCGCTGACAAGCCTGCAAATCAACATCCTCAAACCTGGTTTGTGTACAATTACTGAGGTGAGCATTTGCACATAGCCTCACGTGAAGCCCCGTGTAGTTTTATTCTGCAGTCGTACTGCCTTTCATCTGCCCTCTACTTCTTCCTAGCATAAGGCCCAATGCTGAGAGCCGTATTTGCACTGCGGGATCCGAAGCGAGCATTCGCCTCCGGATCCCGCAGCAAATACTCCCAATAGGACATGCAAGGAAAACGCTTTTCTACACGCACGAGCGGAAATCAACGACGATTTTCCGCATTGCAGCGTGTCCTATTCTAGTGTGAGGCTCGCACGGACAGCTTCCATTGCAGTTGCCACCGCGATTCTCTGCGCTGCACTCGTGCGGCGGCGCGCCAGCTGGCACATCCGCAGAGTAGAGAGAAGACAAGACAGGCACACGTAGGTCAATGCCGCGGCACAGAGTTTGATTCCGCTGTGAGATTTCGCAGTCGGAATCCGACCCGGCTATGGGCATGAGACCTTAGGCAACAAATGGCAGGGAGTATGACTGCAGACTCAGACTACACAGGGTTTGTTTGTAGTCTGTTACCATGGAGACACAGAGATCTGCACCGGAGCTGTATACACAACACGATAGGAGATTTTAGATCAGGACTATCTACAAAGTTGCTTAATTTTGTTTTTACTTTTAGATGCATTGGAACAACACGCGTGTGCATCCCCTGCATCAATCATTCCTGCACTCCTCGGACCCCCGTTCTCAGGGTCAGTGGTGGTTCCAGTAGTCAGACCCCCACCACTCAGTAAGTTATCTCCTACCCTGTAGATAATGGATACCTTGCTTTTGTGGGACAGCCCCTGTAATGGTGGAATGAAGCACCTTCTCACCGTATGACTTTGGTGGGTTCCGTGGGATGGCGGGTGGGAGTATACGGGATTCGTTGTGTTCAGCTTATTAATTTAAAAAATGACAGAAAAATATATTCCTGTGATTTTCACAGAACTTGCAATGTGCGAATACAGATCGCACTTCCGTCTTCCATCTGAGCTTTACATTAGGATTTCCTGACATAGACTTCCGACAGAAGGTACAAACATGAAGTGGCATATGTCTCCAATACGCTCCCATTGGAAAAAAATAAAAACATGCACCGCATGGTATATATTTTTTTTACTGTCCCCTTCTGTCCAAAATAGTGTCATCTATAATGCTACTCTATACAGCAAAAAAAGGTGTGCCAATGTGTGCCAGCTCCGCATATGTAAAAAGGACACCTGGCGAAAGGGACCATATGGATACATTCAGCATACACGCCACAAGGTTTCCTGAGTTACGTACCTGACATAGTTCACAAATGTGATATAAAAAGAGACTTTATTTAATTACCTATTCTTAGGATTGGTCATCAATATGAGATTGTGGGGGTCCAACTCCAAGCACCCCTGGCGATCAGCTATTTGTTGTACGGCACTCTGCCTGGTATACACCGAAGAGGCAGCAGTGCTTACATGAATGCCGTGATCCTTAAAACAGCTGATCGCATAGTGAAGCCAGTCAGGCCCCCACCAAGCTGAAACTGATGACCAATTCTAAGGATAGGTGAACTATATTTAAAACCCCTTTAAGTTATCTTGGACCATTGTGGAAGGAGTCTTTGGAACATTACTGAAGTGCCCTGGGCAGGTGGTGATGAAGTCTTACTTCCGGCTGGGATAGGCCTAAGGGTGGTGGCTGGGGCAGCAGGCGCCAGCTTACTGGGCTCCAGTTCTGAACCATGTCCTCTCGCTATGTTGCTGGTGCTGGAATCCCAAGAGCACGGTTAACCATCCCCTCCTGACCTTGTAGGTAGACAAAGGCCCGGTCACGTCTTCCATTTGGGCATCCAGTACAAAGAATCGCACTGTCTCCGACTTTACATGCTGCTGTAAAACTTCATACACTCATTCGTACAGAAACTTGGAAGCTGGCCGCTCTGGCTGGTTCAAACTTTTCTTCTCTATCGGCAATAGGATGTTCTGGAACCGTCCTTCATTCCTCGGTAGAAATCGTGGTTCATCAAGCTCTTCTCTTGGCTTACACCGGACCATCGTCTCAAGACCTGTTCTTGTCTACATGCGCCCTCTCTGCTCTACAGCTCAAATATGGCGCCCTATCAGTTCCGGTTCCTTCCCGCCAGACCAGCGAGACTGGCACAACCTTATTTTTAAAGGAACATGTCCCCTATAATTAACCGGTAACCTTTAACCTCTTACACTACCAAGCATTAAGAACAACTTAGTTCTAGAACAGGTTGAGGTATGTTCCATAGAGGCAGACTATACTGCTCCTACTGGGGAAGGCAATGGCAAACCACCCAGCAAAAACAGTTGGTCACGACTCGGTGCTTGCACCAGGGAACTTTACCTTTTTTTTATACTGCTTCTATGGGGCACTTGAAAAGATGGGGACCCAAATTGCTTGGTCCCATCACTTTTGCTATTGGGTAACAAAAACCTGTACAAACTCCCCTTAAGAAAAAGGTGCAGAATTGACCCAAAAATCTCAAAAAGGGAGAAGAAGGAAACAAACCAAAGACCCTTCTGTCCCAGGCGGCAAAACTTGGCAAATTTTGATCTCTTCTAAGTACATCACAAGGTTGGGGGTCACCGCCAAGATAAGGAAAAACACCTTTAATATGAAATCTAAGCAGAAAGCTTCCATATCTGCAAACCTGGAGAGATTGTTGTGAGGGTTAACTTTAGAAACCTGCTACCGCGCATTACATTGTAAAGAGCTGTTTTGCAAATTCATTGTGTCCATGGCAACTGTAAAAGTGCAATGGAGGGGCAGATATACTAAATAAAGCTAATCAATCTTTGCGAAATTGTTGAGGATGCTATTCCCACATCCTGCTCCCTAACCGTCCTTACGGAGTGCACTCAGGCATCCAGCGCACAACACGTCTAGCTCACATTAGGCGAAAGTGGGCTAATGGACAATTGATGATGTGTTAAATAAACCCAGAGCTTCTCGGTTCCGCAGAGTCTTGCAAAAGGGGTTAATGCACCAAATGAATTTGTCACTTTGGAACGGCCGAGGCTTCATTGGCTATAGGGTGGGTGGCATCCGTCCTTTAATAATGTCACCAAAGGATCAGGGTCAGGGCAGGACTCTAATAGCAAGAAAGAAGCTTGCAAAGTCCCAGAGCAGTCAGGAGGAACAGAGTTACTTATTCAGAATGTGTTCCTTTCATATCCTCTCCTGACGAGCATCAGCAGCCGCAGGGCGTGGATCAGACGAGGATTATCAGCCTCAGCCGGCACCTCTGAAGTCAGCGCAGGGGGATCATGAGCTCCGGGCCTCGGGCAGAGGCAGACATGGAGCGAGAAGCAGCGAATGGCTTCCTCCATCTGTATGCCAGACGTAGAGCTGCGGAGGGAGAGAAGTAGCGAAGGGAGTTGGGGACAGCCCGGGGAACCGAGCCGAAAAAGTGGGCTAGACACAGGAAGAAAAAGAATATATAAAGAAGACAGGGGAAAAAGTGGATGCAACAGACAGAAGTTGGGAGCGTCAAGTTGAGAATCGAACGGAATAAAAGATTTCCTCTTTGTATGAGTTATTCTTGGCCCTTTTTTTGGATCTTCCGATAAATATATATTTGCGCGGTATCATTTTTACAAGGGAGGTGGAAGAGATGGACACAACCATTATAAGACGCTGCGGTCCCCCATAGGGTAGGGCTATGATCGCAATCAGTCATTGATCACAGTAATCCTGGCCTAGCGGGGCTCTCCGGTCAATCTCATTGACTTTAAGCAGAGAAAAGGCTTAAATATAGACCAAAATGACAGAAAAGTGCTGCGCCCCATAGTAACAAATTTGATTTTGGCATCGATCAGTCCGGTGCTGGAGACAATGAGGACGGAGCATGAAATCCACTGCAGATGAAAACTAGGTCCCTGCTTTTGTTTTGTCTGTTCTTCCACCTGGGTTCACTTTCTCTGTAAATGCTCCAAAAAAGTCCACATAAAATATAGAGTAGTACAGTATATTTGGGCAAGGTGGAGGGAGATTGGGCTGCAGCTCCTCTCTATGAGGCGGCATACTGTAAGGGAGGGGGGAAAGATGCAGCTAAAGGTTTCCTCTGTGTCTGTGAGACTGCATGTAGACGGAAGGAGAGGAGAAGTGCATGCAGTTGCAGTTTGTCTTTGTGAGACTGCATGCTGTGAGAGGGGAGAGGGAGAAGATGTGGGGAGAGAGATATGTGCAGTGGCCTGAAGTCTATATATGTGACTAGAGATGAGCGAGCATACTCGCTAAGGGCAATTACTCGATCGAGCATTGTCCTTAGCGAGTACCTGCCCGCTCAGAAGAAAAGGTTCGGCTGCCGGCGCGGGTGAGAGGTGAGTTGCGGCAGTGAGCGGGGAGGGGGGGGGAGGGAGGGAGAGAGAGATCTCCCCTCCGTTCCTTCGTGCCCTCCGTTCCTTCCTGCCCGCCGCCGGCAGCCGAACCTTTTCTTCCGAGTAGGCAGGTACTCGCTAAGGGCAATGCTCGATCGAGTAATTGCCATTAGCGAGTATGCTCGCTCATCTCTATATCTGACCCCTCCATTATTGTCATACCTGTCATGTCTTCAGTGTGATGCTCTGTGCAGATTGTCTTGTCCTTAGTTATGTGTATTGCACTACTGCAGCACGCAAGAGGTTAAGGCTGCCTGTCCACAGGCGAGTTTTTATTGCAAGATCCGCTGCGATAAATCACCTGCAGACCTCGCATGACACGCTTTCCTTAGGCTAACTATGGAAATTGCAGCCCGATGTCCATGAGCAGAGAATCATAGCGATTCTCCGCTTGCGGAATTTAAATCGTGGCATTCTGCGATTTGCAGCGAATCTCCGTGGTGAGCCTATGTATTAGATAAGCTCATCGCGGAGACCTGTCAGTGCTCCCCGCTCCTCTCCCATGGCAGAACATCGTTAGGGATATTCCGTCATGGCCGTGGACAGGCAGCCTTATGTCTGTGAATGTCTGGAAATTGTAACTAATCGTCTTGTCACATCATGTTGTATTATATATATATGTGTTTGCAAGAAGTCAGGCTGGGTGTTTCCAGTCTTCAACGGCAGAGTGTGGAGGGAGAATGCCGGCCACATGGGGGTACCTTCAACCCTCATGTGGTGAAGAATGGAAGAGGAGAAGTGGTACCCTGATGTTCCAACTCCAGGACCCCTACCTTAAGTGAGAGTGAGAGAAGGAGCCGCCGTGCAGTGCACAAGTATCCACCTGCAAGTAAGTGACAGTGGAGTGTTGTGTCCACCTCCAGTGTGTTTGTCCAGTAGCAGAGTCATACAGATAACTAGGACTGTAGGCCCGGTGTCATCCTGTGTTCTCCTCCCTGACCTTTCTGAACTGTTCTTCTTGCACTGTTGTGTGAAGTTGCAAGTGAAAAGTAAAGTTCCAGTCACTGCCCGTTCCCAGTGATTGAGGTTTTTCAAATCTAATTGTGTATGGACTCTCTTATTTGCCTGTAGGACATCCAACGGTGTGAAGGAACAGTGGCATCACGAGTGACAACTTTTCAAGTCCACTACTATACAGGTAATCGCTGCCCCAGCGTTGCCTGGAAGAGGCCTAACAGTGCCTTGGCTGAGGGCATACGCGTCCCTCTGGGAAGGAGTTTGGTAGAGCCACCGTGACAAGTGCCATCTGTACCCCTGCCATCTCCTCAGTGTTATGCCTCATGCCTCGGTCGTTGCATATGCAGCTGCAGTTTTTCTCTGGGTCTGTAAGACTGCATGATGTGAGAGGAAGTAGAAGTGAGGATGCAGACGAGGTTTTTCGCTACATCTATGAGACGGCATGCTGTGAGAGAGGGAGTAGAAGTGGGGGCGCAGCTGCAGTTTTTCCTTGTGCCCACTAGATTGCATGCTGTGAGAGGGGAAGCAGAAGTGAGGATGCAGCTGAAATTTCCCTCTACATCTATGAGACTTCATGCTGTGAAAGAGGAGGTGGAGAAGGTGGGGGGAGAGAGATGCAGCTGCAGTTTTTATCTGTCTGTGAGAGAGGAAGCAGAAGTGTGGATGCAGCTGCAGTTTCTCTCTGTCCATTGGACTGCATGCTGTGAGAGAGGAAGTAAAAATGGGGATGAAGCTGAAGTTTCTCTCTAAACTTAGTCTGAGACTGCATGCTGTGAGAGAGGGAAAGAAGAAAATGTGGGGTGAGAAATACACAGCAGAGATGCAGTTTTTTCCTGTATCTATGAGATTACATATCGTGAGAGGCGATGGATAGATGATATGGTAAGAGAGATGCAACTGCAGATTTTCCCTGTATGTGACACTGCATGCTATGAGAGACAGAGCAGAAGTGTGTATGCAGCTGGAGTTTCTTTCTCTACCCATTAGACAGCATGCCATGAGAGAGGTAAAAGTAGTGGGATGGGAGGGATGCAGCTGCAGTTTTCCAGTGTCTGTAAGGCTACGTAGTGTGAGAAGGTTAAAGAAAAAAGTGGTGGGAGGGGGATGCAGCTGCAGTTTTCTGCATGCTGTCAGAAGGGAGGGTAAGAAGAAATTCAGAGAGAAAGTATGAATTTTCAGATGGAAGGAGAACCGAAATACACAATATTTGGCTGTTCTAAATCCACAGCTTTTTTTTGTAACTTTAGGTACGCTGAATGATGTCATCGAGTGCAGTGATGTCACTACTAAAAGTGTCTGGAGCAGTCAGCTTACTCTAAATAGGTTACATACTTTCTCAGCACACCAAAAAAAAACGCATTAAAGGCAGATGGGGCTACATATGGACCATTTAACATTGTATTCTAGCTATAAAGCAAGTGACCTTTACATGGGGGTACTGAACCAAAACTGGAGTTAGCAGCATCCAGATTTGCAGCCGCTATCATTGAACTTCTTGAAAAGCTAAGCTGTCAATCACAGTCATGCTTCAGTTTGATGCAACAGGAAAGTAATGGACATCTCTGATGCACCTGAAGCCCTCAAATTCTTCAAGTCACTTCCAATTTTCTACTTATCGTGAGCAAATGGACCGGTGGGTTTTGCGGCTCTACTTATATATACAGTGGAAATGCAAGGGCTAGTGATGACTTGATATCTGAGCAGTAAAATTCATTTGCCTAGCAGTGAGAAAGCTGGTCCTGAGAGACAGGCAAGAGAAAAGAGAGCATCGAGAAGGGTGGGGGAGGGGGGGGGGATCCGAGAACTAATGAGAAGACAGAGATGGAGAAGGAGAAGTACTGAGTGAGATATAAGGAGAAAACAGAAAGCAATAAAGAGGAGCGAGGTAAAGACAGAATCCAAGCAACACAGGGAAAAAAAAGATAATGAGAAAGGCAGGAGGTAAAGGAGAGATAATGTATGTGTTGTGGTTAGAAGCAAAAAGGAACGTGTCCAAGGGACCAGGAACTGCAAAAACAGGCAATTTTGCTTGGTGGCATTGTCTGGTGTAAGGATATTGATGGAGATAAGTCATCAATAACAGATCGGTGGACGTCCTCTGCCCAGGACCCCCACTGATCAAGAGCTGTTCGAAATGAGCATGTTGGCCTCTTCACGGCATACGAGACACCACCATTCATTTCATCGTGCCGGGTATAGCAGCTCAACCCTGCCCATCTGGTTGGGACTGAGCTACACATAGGCTACGTGACGAATGACCATGACTGGTTGGGTGGCGCTCTTGCCTCCTCAAACAGCTAATCAGTGGGGTTCCCGAACAGTGGATCATCCCCTGATCTACTACTGAAGACTATTGAAGTCATAGGTCAACAAGACTTTGGTCTGGGTTAACCCCTTTAAGTGGCCATCATGTTTTGGTATGAGAGTGGTTGCAACGACTAGCAGAAGTTTAAGGCAACTTTCACACCAGCTACAAAATTGCGAGATTTTGTAGCAATGTGACAATGCTACAAAACGGATGTATGAGAAGCTCATGGTTTCCAATGGGTTCCTTCACATGAAAGAACCCATTGGAAACCATGAGATTCACAGACATGCGTTTCGTAGCGAGGTCGCATCGCAGCACAATTGCGCGATTTTTGAACCCGTCTGAAAGAGGCCTGAAGGTTCGTTCACATAATTAGAAGATTTGGTGCGGATATTCCACAGCGAAAAAGCAAAACCGAAATCTGCACCAAATTCGACATCATTGGAGGCAGCAGACTTCACAACTTCAATTCAAAGGGTTAAGGGTGGTTTCAATTCTGCGCTCAGGGTTCCGCTTTCCTTCTCCATTCAGGCAGCAGGAAAGGGGAATCTTTTGGGGAATGGTATGGTTTTGAAGCAGATTTTCATGCAGATCCACACCGAAAAACCGCAGCGCAAAATATGCAGTGAATTTTGGTGGGAACCACCAGGTGTGAATGCATCTTTTAACCCTTTCCAATCCAATTTGTATCCTGGTTTTCCTAGGGGGCTTACTCTTTTTCTGCCGTTATCCAATGGCGCTATCTGCTGGCTAAAGCCAGTACTGCATGAGGTGACACATTGGATAGGCTCAAACAGCAGAGAGGCTGGTAATATACAGTAAGAGAACCCTGACGGACATGTGCCAACATCGGAGCTGTACAGCCTTAAATCATAATGTCTTCAGACGTCAGACAGTGGATTGGAAAGGGTTAAGCAACAGAAAAAGACGCAACCAAAAGAGCAAGCAGACTGGACATCCAGGCAACCCTATGATGCTAAAAGTCTCTCCTGGGCAACTGTACACCACCAAACTTCTGTCAGGAGACATAGTAAGCCAGCAGACTACATAGGGCATGTAGTCTGTAACCATGGAGACACATAAATCTACATTGGAGCCGGATACTCAACATGGTGAAAGTTTTTTTTTTACTATCAAGAATATTTGCAAAGTTGCTTCAACTACAGTAGCTGTAAAAACGCACATCCCCTTTAACTCAAAAGCTACATCTATAATGTGATGAGATGTTGTGCAATTGTATTTGTGGGCACAGGTAGAGTTGGCTTTGATGTCTCACCATTGTTGCTAATATGGGCTGATTCATCGACCCATTACGACGGACTAAACTTTATGTCCCCAACGGAAACCCCAATGCCTTACTAGGGATCGTTCAGGTTAATGAAAGCAATACAAAGCCCTCTATTGAAGCAAGTCTACGTATGGTCTACAGAGACAAACATCCATCCTACATCACAAACTCAGCACAAGGTACAACCACTTACCTAAACCACTTATCCTAAACACCCAGGACTCATCTGAGCTTTGGTAGACACCCAAATTTAAAATGATAGCATCCTTCAGTCTTGTTATTGCAGTGCCCACAAGTACTCATAAGCTTCCAAGACTATATATCTATGCCAGTGATCCCCAACCAGTGGCTCCGGAGCCACATATGGCTAGCAACCTCTTGCTATGTGGCTTGTCATGGAAGCCCAGAGTTTACCAGATGCACTGCCAATTGACATTTTTGTAGACATATCCAAACCACCAATTCAGATGGCATGATACTATATGTTATATTTTCTCCATATCTACGCTAGGTCTACATGGGGGGGTTTTGCCGCAATCCATGTTGAGTGGCTAAAAATTGCACTATAGCCCTATCGCATGCGAATTCAGTCATCAGGTTTGGATTTCTTGCGACTGCTGGGGTGCAAAAACTTGCTAGTCATGACATGACTACATCTTGGACTTGAATGTGGCTTCTGACCATCACTCAAAGTTGAATGTGGCTCACAAGGTATGGGGCCCTTTGTTCTATGCTATCAGTTACCATACAGAACAACCAATATCCAGTAATGTTGCAAGAGTCAGCGGACGTACTGTCTCCTTGTCCTCTTCATCCAATCTTTTCTAATACTCTTGTGTAGACCTTTCCCCGGGAAAGGAGTGAAATGAGCGCTCGCTCATCTGATCACTCCTCTACACTGTTTAACCTTGAAGATGCGACGGTCATTGCTGAAAGAGCAACTTTTTTTTCTTCCTCACATAGTTCCATAGAGGATCTGTACCAGAATAATTTTTTATCACTTATCCATAGGGTAGGTGAAAAAAGTCTGATTGGTGGGGGTCTTCTGTATGATGGCCATTTCTTCTGCAGGACCAAAAGTGGTGGTGAGTTCTCCTTCAATGGAAGTCTTCGAACAGAAGCTGGACAGATATCTGTCTGGTATGATTTAGTGATCCAGCATTGAGCAGGGGGTTGGACCCGATGGAGGTCCCTTCCAACTCTACCATTCTATGATTCTAGTATTCCATGGTGGCCATAAAGACACCACTGGTCTATATAATCCTAGTAGGGCATATAAATATAGAGAGCCATCACTTAGGATCTCTATCAGTAGAAGAACCCTCTGTTGAAACAAGTCAAGTTCTGGTCTACTACAAGCGAAGGACCCTCTCTATGACATTCATACGACTGATTGCGGTATATGGAAAGGTCTTGCCGAGATGGGACAATCCCATTTACACAAACATTTACACAGCTTAAAGTAAATGTTACCGCTGGTGTGAATCACACTTCAGGCTTTAATGTCCTTTCAGAAAGCCCTTGACTTTGAGTAAACTCTACCTCTATGTAAATGATGTTCTTCTCCACAAGTCCTTCCTCAATACACGCTGGGATAAGTAAAGGAATAGAGTCGATTTGCTGCAACAGCAGAAACCCTATTTGCCAGCCTTATTCTTTGACTCTTTAATGACCTGCGTTCGGCGATCACAGGTGGGCAATGAAGTAGAGAGGAGATGGAGGAGGAAGACAAAGCAGAGCCGATGAGATGAACTCTTCAGAAACATGGAATACACTTCAGATACCATTAGAGATTGCAAAAGCTGGCAAAGTAATCATACCGCATAAAGATTATGCATGCTGAAAGGCAGGGGCTTAAACATATAATGCACTGAGTGCTCGCTCTATTCATGGCGGCGCAGAAGAACTTCGGCACTAGACGGTCTTCTTTCATTTGCCTTTCCTTAAGTGTAGACAACAGTCTTGTCAGTCTCTCTCACCAGTTCTTCGTTTGCTTCCCTTGAGATCCTAATTAAGAGCTTTCTACAAGGCTGATGGCTTAAAAGCCTATAAGCGGGTGTCAGTGACGGCTGGTGTTAGGTGCCGGGAAAAAAAGCGGATACGAGAACCTCTGTCCACACTCTTCAGTCCTTCAGCTCGTAAGTTTAGATATCATTCATATCAATTCCATCTTGGCTGTCATTATGTCTTCTTGACCCAAGAAACGGAAGATTTATGATCCTCCAGACTCATCTCATTCACATCATTCTTTGCTTCAACGACCATCCTGTCAATTGTTGCTTTTGAAGTCGAATACACTTTAAAGGGTTGTCTGAGATTAGAAAGAATAAGCTGTTTTTCCAACAGGCTGCGTCCGGCATTGCAGCATGGTTCTATTTAGGGGAATGCAGCGGAGCTGCAGTACCAACAACAGCCTATGGACAAGAGTGGTGCTTTAAAAAAAAAAAGTTTGAAAATCTTCAATAACGCCTTTTTATATAAATCTACTTTAACCCTTTCCAATCCACTGTCTGACGTCTTCCTACATTCTGATTGAAGCTTGTACAGCTCCAATGTCAGAAGACATCCAACGGGGTATTCTTACCGTCTATTGCCAGCCACTCCGCTGTCGGAGCCTCTCCAGGCGCACACATACTGGCTTTAGCCAGCAGATGGCACCGTTGTATAACAGCAAAAAGAGAAAGCCTTTTAGGAAACCCTGAATCCAAAATTGGATTGGAAAGGGTTAAAGGGACAGTAAACCTAAAGCCTACCATATTATTAAAATTTCCAGTGGCGTTAAAGGGGTTGGCCGGGACTTGGAAGGTTTTTTTCTATTGATGATCTATCCTCAGGAAAGGTCGTGAATAGCTGATTGGCAGGGGAGTTGCATCTGCACTACTAAACTATGCCGTTGCAGGGTTGTCTGCTTCCAGCTCTGTTCATACTGACAGCGGTGTCAGAAATCAGCCGACCAATGGGGATCTCGATTGGTGGACCCCAGCTGATCATCTACTGATGGCCTATCCTGAGGGTAGGTCATCAATAGAAAAAATTCCCAAAGTCCCGGAGACCACTTTAAATGCAAATGGTTCCACGTCAGCAGCGATCTTGGACTGACTATAGTCTTTCGGCTCCTTCACATGAGCGTAAGCGCATTTGAGCATGCGTGAGCACTGTGTTTATGTGGAACGAAGATTGAGGGCCTTATAGAGATAGCACATCATATTTACAATATGCTTTCCATATCTATAAAGACATTGTAGCCTGGGACTGTATTTTGGTGATGTGGACCTCTCTATCCAGACTTTTTCATTTGGAGTCATCCGTTGTGCTCAATAGTACTGTTTGTAATTACAAAGACCCCACCCCTGCTTAGTAAAACAATTTGCATACAGGATCCGCCTTCAAAAGGGAACCGCCCCTGCTTAAACCCATGAAAACCAAAATAGATAGAAGAGTTAAAAGCCCTCTCTTCCTAAAATCCCTGCCTCCTTCTCTTGATCTTCCAAGGCGGCTCCGGTGTAATGTTCTAAGCTTTGGGGACTGTTTCTTTTTACACTCCTCTTAATACCCATCGCTATGTAAAAACGAGAACCATAAATATAACCATGGCTTGCAGTAGCGTGAACTAACACGTAGCAGTCAGAGTCCATCTCCTTATTCCCAATTTGCTCTGTAAAAACGGAAAAATTCATGACAACGCGCAGCGAGAAAACGAATGAGGCCGAGAGGAAGGATTGCGAATCCGATATAATTGGCTGATGAAACCATTCACCTTTCCGCTGCTAACCAGCGGTATATAAGTTTTAATGATTCCACTCGTCAATAACAATCGCATCAAATAGAGTAAATGATGCATTAAGTGTTGCCGTAGATTGTCAGTAAGTGGGATATTCCCCTTCCGTGACAAGCGAAAAACACCTGAAGAACTACCTATTAGTCTCCTACTTCAAACGCCAGTGCCTCCAACCTCCTCCTCCCAGAGAAGGTGTTCGATGAGACGGTTTGTGATCAATACATCTCCTCCTTTTCCTCAGTCAGCTGTCTGACGGTTCTCTTGTATCTGCAGACATGTCAGGCTGAGACAGGAGCCTCATTAGAGACACGGAGAATCTGCTGTGATGTCTTTCATCTCCCCAGCTTTGGTCCCGCAGGGAGTGCGCCGTGTGGAGGAGGCAGGGGCTGTGACAACATTTGGACAGAGCTCAAGAAGAAGAATAACAATACATGAATGGGCAAGTTGAAGATCCAGATAACAAAAGAAAGACTAGCCTCGGAGATGCATCAACAATGATGCCCAGGGCCGGTGACTACGGGGACAAGACCTCCGGCCTTGGCTTCTGCTTCAGTGGACAAAGCCAAGATTAATTAAAAATTGAACTGCTCCTCACGGATTGATCTTGGATCTCATTTGCAAAGGCATAAATAATTAATGGATGAAGATAAACATTTCAGGCAGATCAGAAAAACATTTATTGACATCCCGGTAATATAACCACTTATGAAATACCATTTGCCAACTCCCGAGGGCTCTCGAGATGCACAGTGTTTGCATGCCCCGAGGCCCGCATTATCAGTACTGAAGGCACCTAAAGCGTCTAAGCAACAGTAGCAACTACCGATGTTAACAAGCCCCATATAGACCTGTCATTGGGACTGTTAGGGCTCGAAGCGCGCTCTAATGAGTAGTGTCGTAGGGTTTTTCTTTCTCCAATTTGCTTTCATTAGGACTTCTCTTTGAGTGTTCAAGGTGTTTTTTCATGTTCTTGACATTTTTACCAACTTGATATCGTGTTCTTGTTTCTTTGTTTAGGCATTAGCTGAAGTTGAGTTGAAGTGAACAAGTGGCGGCACCGCTAGTATCTAGTCTTCCCAATTAACCTTTGAAGTGACAGCTGGTAAGACTTCCTATAGGAAATAAAGATTAAGATAATCAAGAAGGAGCTTCAAAAACCGGTGGAAGTTTTTTTTCCGGCTTTGACTGTACTTCGCAAGAGAATCATTGGATATGGTTGATGGCTATCACCAATCTGGGCTATGTCATTCTTTGTAGACGATGGGAAAGTAGTCCGCCACCGATCCTAGGTCAACGCTCTTTGGAGGAGGCCGTAGACCTTTCATTTTACCTCAGTGGTATAAGAAATGAAAGTTGTGCTGTGATTGGTTGATATGGGAAGCAAAGACAGATTATGTTTTAGACAACTTTTATAGATCTGGCCCGTGGTGTTCTTACTGCAACAGCGAATAGTTATTATGGAAGGCTATGTGTGAAGCGGATCAGTTGAGGAAACGCAAGAGGCCTTCATCAACAAGTACGCAGGTACAAAGCCAACTGCTAAATGCGCTATTCCAAATGCAGCCCAACCAAATCTGGAAGTAACAGGAAGTAACCGAAACCTCCGTCAGTCTGGAGTCAATCATGACATTCAACAGCGGATTGCAAAGAGACCTTGAAAACCAAATAGGAGACTGTCTCAGCAAGTTGGTGCATCACGACGGACGTGACGGCGAGCGCCGAAATCTCTGAACCTGAAATCATACTGAATAATGTGTGCAGGAACTGAAAGAGGTCAACAACCACATAGAGTACTGTACATGGTCGCTGACTATGATTGCTAGAGGCAGAGGCGTAACTTGAAGCTCCTGGGCCACAATGCAAAACCTGTAACAGGGCCCCCAACTATAATGCTTTATTCATAGTACTGGGCTCCCTATATGGAGAATAGAGGTCTTATGGGCCTCCTAAGGCTTCTGGGCCCGGGTGCAACCGCATCCCCTGCATCCTCTATAGTTAGAGGACTTTTGGACCCATTGTGGATCTTTATAACGGACGAAGCACGGTTTCATTTATCAAGTCATGTGAATCCACAGCATACAAGGTCCCGGTCTACTGAAAACCCCCACCTGACTCACGAAACGCCACTGTACGTCCAGAAAATTGATGTTTGGTGCGCAATACCAGGAACACAAATTTTTGAATACCGCAGTTTATCTGGACATCTTTGAACAGTTTTACGACTAACTAACAACAGAAAAAAGAATATATTGCATTTTCCGACAAGATGGGGCAACTTGCCAAACCTGACTCACTGGCATGGGTTCATTAATGGTTTACAAAACTCTTAGCAAGAGGTTATGGCCACCATGTTCTGTAGACTCATCCATGTGCAATTTTTATCTGTAGGGAGGTTTAAAGCAGAAAGCGTATGCAATAAACTATATACCCTGGATGAACTCAAGAAAAACATCACAAACACTATCCACAGCATCATCATTGAAGAGCTGCAGGCAGTATCAGCCAACATGTTTCGATATTCCCAGAAGTGCATAGAAGTGAACGGGGACCACTTCCAGCATCTGTTGTAACGTGTTGGTAAATCAATAAAGCTTGGGAAAATAACAATCCACTTGCTTGTTCTTCCTGTCGCAGTGTTGTAAGAGGTAGACTACTTTTCCGTCCTCCACCCCATAGTATTATGACCAGAGGTTCTGAACATGAGGATGTGTGGTGGGATTACAAAAATAGTTCTTAGTGATTCTTGACTTTTTAGGATGCAGCCCTGTTCTGTCTGATCTTGTTTGCTACTGGGAGGTGAGAACTTGTGCTACATTTTCTTCTTCCCTTTGCGTTATCACCCCGAGGAGGAAAGAAAAACTCCAAGTCCTTCAGTCCTAGATGGCAAAACCCAATATGTTAAAGAAGACCTGTCACTGGATAAAGAAGCAGGGCTAACTGCATCGTTTTGTAGCCACGCCCTGCTGACTCCAACGGCTGGAATTCTCAATGGGTGATGTCTGACTGTCAATCAAGTCCGACATCTTCCAATGACAGTGAGCGGTGGGGACCGTCCACTTGACACATTGAGAGTGCCAGGAACCGGAACGAAGAAGAGCCGTCCAGGTGAAGGGAGGTCAGTATGGAAAAAAAAGTGGGATAGAGTCAGTAGAGCTGTGGCTGTAGAGCGATGCAGTAACCCTGCCGACTTTACCCAGTGACAATGGGTGACCCTCTTGATCTTGTTCTGGAGTTCGCTCTTTACTATGTAGGTCATTAACAATATACATTAGAAGGTACCCACGAAAATGAATGGCGTCCACTGCTATAATTGACTTTAATGCAGGCTCTGCAGTCCTATCGTTCTAGTTCGAGATCACCCCATGGCTCTTGGGTTTATCAAGTAGGAAAGGTCCCAATATTGACTAACTACACACATTAATAGGACATATAAGACGGCGTATACAGCAGCAGATACCTGTGTAGTCCTAGGATGACATCAAAAGTTTTGGTATGGGTTATGGTGACCCATAATATGAGTATGATGCTTTCCTTGGGGTGACAAAAAAGACAGCAGTTGCCAAAAGTTGAGAAGCTAAACTTGACTAGTCTACTTTCAGTTAGTTACTCTTAAAGAGGTTGCCTAGGATTGGAGAAACATGTCTTCTTCTTTCCAAAAAACATTATTACATTATTACGTATTACAGCTCAATCCCATTCACTTGAGCCGCAATACCAAACACAACCCATGGACAAGTGTGGCACTAATTTTGGAAGCAAGCAGCCATTTTTCTAATCCTTGACATTTCCTTCAAGCTGTTTTACTGCAGAAAGCAGACAGCTCTGTACATCGTGCAGTGGTCCGCCTTGGTACTGCAGGCTGAGTCCTATTGAAATGAACCTGTAGTACCAACCCTAGGCCACTGTGTAATATATGGAGCTTCTTCCAAGAAAACAGCTAAAAATGAGACTACCCCTTTAAGGCTGGTCATGGTTTTTTAGAATCTGTCTGAGATTTCCAAAAGTGTCATGTGTGGAGAGAGAAATCTCATCCGGATATCCATCCTAGCAACTCGAGGACTTGTACAAACTCTGCTAATGCATACAGATGTAGAAGCAGAGCGCAGGCAGAGAATTTTATATTCACACTGTAATAATGAGTCCTACTGCTTGTTACACCGGTGGCAAGGAAGAGTTTCGCTAAAGGGCATTTAAATTAAACAGCGCGGTTATCATACTTGAGATAATGTTATGTGATGATGATTTGCTATTTTAAAGCTAATCTATCAAGTGCTGATGTTAATTTAGACAGTGATAAATCTTCTCCATTAAAAGCTGGTAATATGCCTCATTATAAACTTCAGTAAACAGCGGGTACCAGCGCTACGTGCTATATGGATGGAGCCTATATGTGCCGCATTCATTAGCAGTTCAATGGAAGATCAGGAGATCCTGCAGCGGGTCAGATCACGAGGGGCATTCAAGTTCTAAGGTCTACAAAATAGAAAAAAGGAAACCACCCCGAAATCTGGAAGTCTTGCCGCTTCTTCTCCCTCTCCCTACAACGTTGATGCCATGACTTCATGGCTGTTGCAAACACCTTTTTAGGTATCTTTTCTTGCCCACTGCAAGAGCGGCACGACTGGAGAACGTGCGACCACAGAGAGCGTCCTTCATAGCCAAAAATCGTAGGTGCAAGGTCAGGTGACTAGGGAGCGTGAGGAACTACTTTATAGTTGTTGGCATGCAGAGACCCCTGAACAAGGGCCGCCTGATGAGCAGGAGGGTTGTCTCGATGGAAGACCTCATGTGCAGCCTTTTCGCCCATTTTTCTTGCAATGTAAGGCATCTTCAGGTCTTCACGCGGGATGGTGCGCACAGATCCTACGGGAGTGCCGGCTTTGTAGGCTATCTCTTCCACAGTCAATCAGCGGTCCTCTATAACCACTTGCTCCACTCTTGCAGTCATGTTGTCAGACCGGCTGGTGCAGGGCCGATGCTCATTTGGTTCTTTCTCACAAAACATTTGACCTTCTTTGAATTGTCGCAACCAAGAACGCACATTATTTCCGTCCATGACACCGTGCAAATTAAGAAAATGGAATGTTTACACGACGTTCTTGGAATGTGAACATACATTGAAAATGCTTCTAACTCCAACTGTTGTCATGTGGGTTCTGGGCCATCAGTCCACTCGTCCCCGAAGAATGTCAGTATCTTCTAAAATGTGTCCGATGTTTCTATCTGCTCCTTTTCCCAAGGAAAACAATTAGGAGAGCTTAGAACTTGAAAGCACCTTGTATAAAGAGGGCAAAAGGGGCAACTGTCTGGGGGCCTCCAACTCCAGTTCCTTCAAATGCTTCCTAGAAACTCCAAGCACCAAGACAAGGGAGTTCAATCTTTGGGCAACCATGGATCAGGCATGTTAAAAAAAGGGAATGCTTAAAGGCCCTAAGGGTGCTATTATACTAGTGCTTCTCCGCTGCATAATCCAGACAGAGAAACACAGATTACAGCCAGTAAATTGCAAAAAAGAAAGATGGACTCTTTATACAAGTCTTAACAATGATTTGGAATTGAAAACCAACCATTGTGGAAGGTGGCACTGTAGAGGTATTGTTCCATCTTCCCTATTTGGATATTACCCAGAGGAGCATGCATGGCCTTATGAGTGTCCTCCTTCACCTTCTAGGTGCTCTCCTTAAGGAGAGACAATACCCCGTCCAGTCAGTAGTCCAGGTGCTGGCCACAATCAGTGTTTCTCTTGCAGTTAGCGTCGGAGAAACGTTGCTGTGTAATAGCACCCTAACCTCAAGTCACTTACACTTCAGGGATATCACTCTGTCCAGGTAGGAAGCAGAAGTGACCGTGAATCAATTTCACCTGCTTTGGTGCAAATGAAAGTGACAACAGGAACGCCGAAGAGGAGACAGGAAGACCCCCCAAAAATGGAATGGAGACAATTCCTCTCCTTCACCTTCCTGGCTGATTCTTCTCTATTTCTGTGTTTTGCTGGTGTCCTTGTCACTACTCGTAGACATGGGCTGCTACCTGAAGCTCCATCAGGTTGTACAAGTAGTCCTGCTCCTCCAGGATGGCGCATGCACAAAAAGGTTTGCTGGGTCTCCCAGCACAGTCTCAGGACCATGGGGTAGATACCAGGACATGGCCGTTACACGAGGAGAACTGGAGAGGAGTGTAGAAGGGCATCAACTCAACATCAGGACTGGAGGAACAGGGGGAGCCCTGACAGAGCCCTACAGAATGACCTCCAGCAGTGTCATACACAGACCCTATGAGGGTGGCACGAGGGTTTGATGTCTTGTAGTGTGACCTGTGCAGCTCCACTGGCATTGACCAGAGAACACCAAAATTGTCAGGACTGCCATCGATGACCCTTTCTCTTCAGAGATGAGAGCAGATTTACATTGAGTACATGAGGCACACATACAATATCCAGGATTTTTCCTTTCTCCATCAGGAGACAGGCTGCCCCCCCCATTCATATTAGAGTCTCGGCTACTGTATTGGCCAGCTTAAACTAGCCATGCATTATATGACAGCTACTGCAGAAAGGACCCCTACAACAGATTCCCCCCCAATGGTCTCCATCAACCTTCATTCAGCACTGCATGTAACCCATCGCTGCACTGAGCTACATTATTCCAGCCTGGATCATGCACATCTATGCTGCCTGTGTGCTGTGAAGGAATACAGACTTGTGATACATAATCCCACCAAAGGTATTTGGACACCCGGAGAATGGATTGAGTCTATCATGAAGTGCAATGCCTCGGCCCATCTACAGTAGTGCAAGGGATGTCATCATTGGATAGTCAAGCGATGGAAGAACGTTCTATGGATGAATCATATTACTCCAGCTTCTCATCAGATGGAGGTCCCTGGGTGTGGAGGAGCCTGGGGAACACCTTTTACCTGAGTGTGATGTGCCAACAGTCAAGTATGGCGGAGGCTCTATTATGGTCTGGGGATATGTTACGTGGCATGGTCTTGGTCCGTTGGTTGTAGTGACAAGAACCATGAACACGGAGGGGACCCTGACATTCTAGATAATAACCTGCTGCTGACGATGTGGTAATACTCTGGGAATGGTCGGCCATACTTCCAACAAGACAACGTGCCTTGTCACACATCCAATGCTGGTTTACGTTGCTTTGAGGATATGGATATTCCACGATCCGGACCTGAACCTACTGTACATCTCTCGGCCGAACTGGGATGTCAGGTTAAGAAATATGAAGGGCGTCCATCTTCTTTCAGAGAACTGGCCAGACGTTTGCAGGATGAATGGAGGGAAATACCAGCTCAAGAGCATCAGACATTAGTAGAAAGTATACCAGAGAGTATCTGTTGTCTTAAGGGTCAAAGGAGCCCCACTAAGTATTAACATATGCAAATAAATGCAACTTTTGATTCTTGCTCAGGGGTCCCATTACTTTTGGTAGGATGGTGTAGTGTAAAGCACCCTGTGATACATGTACAATACATGGAATAATGTCCGTCCACCAGGATCTACGTGTTCATATGCATTTAATTAACTGTTTGGTTGGGTTCTTTGGCTGCAACACATCATGTAAAGCTATAACTGCCCTACCCATAAAGAAGAGCCGATATCCGCGGGCGAAGGTCCCCGCAGGGAAACAAGACGTGGGATGAATTAGTGATCCTGCACTGAGCAGAGGGTCAGACCCGATGACCCTGGAGGTCCCTTCCAACTCTACCATTCTATGTATGTGAACCTGTTAATATGTGTGACTGTGATGTCCACTACTCATTTACAACCTCCAGGCCCCGCTGCCAGGTCAGATGTGTGCCCCGCATCACAGGAGCCTCAGACGCTACATGTGTTAGCGGGATATAAAGCAATTTGCAGCAGAGAATATGGTGAGAAATCATATTATTAAATCCCATAGCAATTTCCACTTAATAGAGGCAGTAAGTAACCCGCAGGGACCGCGATCCCACCGCAGTGACCCCGAGCAGCACAATTACCCACAGGTCACATCTCACATCCTTCTTCCATCACTTGCTGGATACAGGCTATGATGGGCTGCGATGGAAAACCTAACATGCTTCCAACACATCACATCCACATCAACAGCAGCCGGTTCAGATGGCCGGATTTTCCGTTTGCGTGCCAGATGGAGGCATACGTCAGCTGCCTGGTCTCTGGCATACATCTTAGCATATATGACGGGAACAGGATATGCAATGTGTGGGATTCATGCTGATCAGACATCACACGGACAATGTGAGCTGCATCCAAGATACTCGCATTGTTATTAACCCCTAAGCACCAACGCGGTAACTATACAGCGCTTGGACCTGGTGGGCTTTACTCTATGCCAATAGCAGATGTACTGTGCAGGGTTAAAGCCTCTGATCCTACAACTAAGTGGGAGCAGGTTGGGTCCTCAGTTGTCAGACAAAGCCCAGGACCCAGAGGAGAAGGGAGAAGCAGTTTTTAGACGCATCTGCTTCTCCTTTCCTTGCTACACAGCATTCAATGAGCGCTATGTACTAGAAAGTGGAAGTATTACTTCCACTATGTGACTGGGTGACAACAGGGCGCCCCCTGTTACAGCAGAACTGCAGGGTCCTAGCAGTCCTTGTCCCACTAGGGGGATGTTTTTCCTGTAATTGGAGCTCCTATGGATGCGGCTCCTATGGATGCTCCAGCGACAGTGGAGAAGTATCAAATAAAGACCCCCAGGGGTCTTATATGACGTCATGGAGGACAGAGATAATAAAAAAAATAGTTACAAAAATTACAGAATAATATAAAAATATTTACATAGCAAACAAAATGACCCACCGCCAACCAAAACCGTCGCCGTATGTGCCCTGTAATCCGAAACCATACATATTATATATCAAAACGTCTTACTTTATTTCAGCGTAAATGTAGTAACTTAACCCTTTGCAATCCAATTTTGGATTCAGGGTTTCCTAGGGGGTTTTCTCTTTCTGCCATTATACAATGGTGCCATCTGCTGGCTAGAGCAAGTACTGCGGTATTGGATATGCTGGAGAGGCCCCTGCCGACAGAGCGGCCAGTAATATACAGTAAGAATACCCTGCTGGTATCGGAAGCTGTACAGCCTTCAATCAGAATGTCTTTCGACGTCAGACAGTGGATTGGAAAGCGTTAAAAAAAATACAACTATAAATTAAAAGAAAAACTTTTTTTTTTTTACTTTTTACCCCAAATAAAACTAAAAAAAAACCCAGAAAATAAAGTCATTGAAAAAAAAGATATAAAAATAGCCCTGTAAAAAAAACACAGCAAAAATAATTTCGGTGGCTGAAGGAAAGAAAATAGTAAAACCGCCACAGGGGTAACAGCCTGGTCCTTAAGGGGAAAAAAAAGGCATTGTGCTTGCATGTATGTGCGATCGGGATGCATTTTTGCTCCCATGGGGAGTAATAGATGATTTAGTGCAGCGATGCGATTTTCTTGCAGAACACATCGCTTTCGCATTAGAAGTCACGGGTTTGCAAGTGCGATATCAGTCCAAGTTTCTTACCCTTAAAGGAACAGTGCGTGCTTTGTGACCAGCGTGGGGATCAAGGAGTCAGAGTCTGCTTGCCTCAGGCCGGGCACTACACATAAAAAATGTGTTAAAATCAACAGTACAAGCGCACATAAGAAACGTGTACATAAGTAGCAAACTTTATCTTGACACTTAACACATTAAAAAAAGTTTTGTGTCCAAGTTTATTGGGCTTTTGGATTTATGCTTTTGTGTTAAGTGGGTGAAACAGGTTATCTTATCTCATCACAGCTAAGACGTCCCTCCGGGCCTGGACAAATAAAGATGGGGGCGCCGCTTCTCTGACTACCTAAGACCCTACACCTGCTTTGATTAACCCGGCTGCCCACATGATGATCAGTGCTAGCCAATTAGAGCAGCATGTGGGGTCTTAAGACTACAAATGCATACTAGTATACAGTGTACATCAGTGAAGCGGTGCGGCCATCTTTGGAGGGTCGCTTTTAGTTAAACTTTGCTACAAATGTAGCAGATTTTAACTTGTCTGTGATAACTTGTGGCAGAACGTTGTCTTATCTTAAAGGGGTTTCCTGGGACATTCGCCTCCCTGCCCCTAACACTCATTATTCACTCTGCAATCTGGAGATGGATGATCAGCTCACTGAGGGATCAGGTGGCATGCTGCCCATAGAATTATATAGAGAGGACTAGTAATGATTAGGAAATTATAGTACCAGTGTTTCTGGTGGCGCAATGTGCCACTTATTAATATAATATAGTGAAAGGGATTGGAGTTGTAAGCACACGGCTGCTGGTTTAGGACCTGTGATGACGTCACCATCATTGTGCTTCTAGGGTGTTTGATAGATAATAGATAGCTCTGCTACACGCGTGACACACACACACAGCTCTGCTACACACGCGACACACACAGAGCTCTGCTACACGCGTGACACACACACAGCTCTGCTACACGCGCGACACACACACAGCTCTGCTACACGCGCGACACACACACAGCTCTGCTACACGCGCGACACACACACAGCTCTGCTACACGCGCGACACACACAGAGCTCTGCTACACGCGCGACACATACACAGCTCTGCTACACGCGCGACACATACACAGCTCTGCTACACGCGCGACACATACACAGCTCTGCTACACGCGCGACACACACAGCTCTGCTACATGCGCGACACATACACAGCTCTGCGACACATACACAGCTCTGCTACACATGACACACACACAGCTCTACTACACGTGACACACACAGGACAGCTCTGCTACACATGACACACAGCTCTGCTACATGCGCGACATACACACAGCTCTGGTGAACGTGCATCACACACACAGCTCTAACATAAGTTTGTCTGGTAGTCTGGAGCGCCCCCTATGACAGCAGTCTGGAGTGCCCCCCGTATAACAGCAGTATGAAGCGGACTGCAGGAGCCTCCCAATCAGCCCCTTTCCAACAAAGTTCCATGTCCGCTAAGTACCAAGACACCGCTGGCTTTATGTGGGTGAAGGTCGGCCGCAGCTTTATTAAACAATAAGTTCAGTTTAACAGAAAATTCATAACTTTAATAACATTTCCTCTCGGGTTGAAGCATTATCCTGCGCCAGCGTACCCCCCGCACGACCGATTACTCAGATCTTACCGCTTGCTGGGACTGAGGGGGAAAACAAATTATCTTGCCAACCTAAAGCATTATATTTTCAACTTGTACCGGAGAGAAGGGGGGACTGATGGGGACTTCATAGCCAGGGGGAGGGATCAGTAGCCTTGAGAAAGGCCCAATTGGCCACTACTGGACTACCCACATTACTATGCCTTGGGAGGGGGGAATCCAGAAAGGAGGTAAGATGATAAATAGAAAAGGCATGGAACTTAACCCCTTCAAGCCTGGATTACAAGGTCAAGCAGACTGGATGTGCAGTCTGGAGCCCCCCCTATAACAGCAGTCTGGATGTATAATTTGGAGCGTCTCCTATGACAGCAGTCTGGATGTGCAGCCTGGAGCGCCCCCTAGAACTGCAGTCTGCATATGCAGTCTGGAGCGCCCCCTATAATAGCAGTCTGGATGTGCAGCCTAGAGCGCCTCCTATGATAGCAGTCTGGATGTGCAGTCTGGAGCGCCCCCTATAACTGCAGTCTGGATGTGTAGTTTGGAGCGCCTCCTATGACAGCAGTCTGGATGTGCAGCCTGGAGCGCCCCCTATAACTGCAGTCTGGATGTGTAGTTTGGAGCGCCTCCTATGACAGCAGTCTGGATGTGCAGCCTGGAGCGCCCCCTATAACTGCAGTCTGTATGTGCAGCCTGGAGCGCCCCCTATAACAGCAGTCTGGATGTGCAGCCTGGAGCGCCCCCTATAACTGCAGTCTGGATGTGCAGCCTGGAGCGCCCCCTATAACTGCAGTCTGGATGTGCAGCCTGGAGCGCCCCCTATAACTACAGTCTAGATGTGCAGCCTGGATCGCCCCCTATAACTGCAGTCTGGATGTGCAGCCTGGAGCGCCCCCTATAACTGCAGTCTGGATGTGCAGCCTGGAGCGCCCCCTATAACTGCAGTCTGGATGTGCAGCCTGGAGCGCCCCCTATAACTGCAGTCTGGATGTGCAGTCTGGAGTGCCCCCTAGAACTGCAGTCCGAATGTGCAGTCTGGAGCGCCCCCTAGAACTGCAGTCTAGATGTACAGTCTGGAGCGCCCCCTAGAACAGCAGTCTGGAGCGCCCCCTATAACTGCAGTCTGGATGTGCAGTCCGGAGCGCCCCCTATAACAGCAGTCTTGATGTACAGTCTGGAGTGCCCCCTAGAACTGAAGTCTAGATGTGCAGCCTGGAGCGCCCCCTATAACAGCAGTCTGGATGTGCAGCCTGGAGCGCCCCCTATAACTGCAGTCTAGATGTACAGTCTGGAGCGCCCCCTAGAACTGAAGTCTAGATGTGCAGCCTGGAGCGCCCCCTATAACTGCAGTCTGGATGTGCAGTCTGGAGCGCCCCCTATAACAGCAGTCTGGATGTGCAGTCTGGAGCGCCCCCTATAACTGCAGTCTGGATGTGCAGTCTGGAGCGCCCCCTATAACAGCAGTCTGGATGTGCAGTCTGGAGCGCCCCCTATAACTGCAGTCTAGATGTACAGTCTGGAGCGCCCCCTATAACAGCAGTCTGGATGTGCAGTCTGGAGCGCCCCCTATAACTGCAGTCTGGATGTGCAGTCTGGAGCGCCCCCTATAACTGCAGTCTGGATGTACAGTCTGGAGCGCCCCCTATAACTGCAGTCTGGATGTGCAGCCTGGAGCGCCCCCTATAACTGCAGTCTGGATGTGCAGTCTGGAGCGCCCCCTAGAACAGCAGTCTAGATGTACAGTCTGGAGCGCCCCCTATAACAGCAGTCTAGATGTACAGTCTGGAGCGCCCCCTATAACAGCAGTCTAGATGTACAGTCTGGAGCGCCCCCTATACCTGAAGTCTGGATGTGCAGCCTAGAGCGCCCCCTATAACTGCAGTCTGGATGTGCAGCCTGGAGCGCCCCCTATAACAGCAGTCTGGATGTGCAGTCTGGAGCGCCCCCTATAACTGCAGTCTGGATGTGCAGTCTGGAGCGCCCCCTAGAACAGCAGTCTGGAGCGCCCCCTATAACTGCAGTCTGGATGTGCAGTCCGGAGCGCCCCCTATAACAGCAGTCTTGATGTACAGTCTGGAGTGCCCCCTAGAACTGAAGTCTAGATGTGCAGCCTGGAGCGCCCCCTATAACAGCAGTCTGGATGTGCAGCCTGGAGCGCCCCCTATAACTGCAGTCTAGATGTACAGTCTGGAGCGCCCCCTAGAACTGAAGTCTAGATGTGCAGCCTGGAGCGCCCCCTATAACTGCAGTCTGGATGTGCAGTCTGGAGCGCCCCCTATAACAGCAGTCTGGATGTAAAGTCTGGAGCGCCCCCTATAACTGCAGTCTGGATGTGCAGTCTGGAGCGCCCCCCTATAACTGCAGTCTGGATGTGCAGTCTGGAGCGCCCCCTATAACTGCAGTCTGGATGTGCAGTCTGGAGCGCCCCCTATAACAGCAGTCTGGATGTGCAGTCTGGAGCGCCCCCTATAACTGCAGTCTAGATGTACAGTCTGGAGCGCCCCCTATAACAGCAGTCTGGATGTGCAGTCTGGAGCGCCCCCTATAACTGCAGTCTGGATGTGCAGTCTGGAGCGCCCCCTATAACTGCAGTCTGGATGTACAGTCTGGAGCGCCCCCTATAACTGCAGTCTGGATGTGCAGCCTGGAGCGCCCCCTATAACTGCAGTCTGGATGTGCAGTCTGGAGCGCCCCCTAGAACAGCAGTCTAGATGTACAGTCTGGAGCGCCCCCTATAACAGCAGTCTAGATGTACAGTCTGGAGCGCCCCCTATAACAGCAGTCTAGATGTACAGTCTGGAGCGCCCCCTATACCTGAAGTCTGGATGTGCAGCCTAGAGCGCCCCCTATAACTGCAGTCTGGATGTGCAGCCTGGAGCGCCCCCTATAACAGCAGTCTGGATGTGCAGTCTGGAGCGCCCCCTATAACTGCAGTCTGGATGTGCAGTCTGGAGCGCCCCCTAGAACTGCAGTCTAGATGTACAGTCTGGAGCGCCCCCTATAACTGCAGTCCGGATGTGCAGCCTGGAGCGCCCCCTATAACAGCAGTCTGGATGTGCAGCCTGGAGCGCCCCCTATAACTGCAGTCCGGATGTGCAGTCTGGAGCGCCCCCTATAACTGCAGTCTGGATGTGCAGCCTGGAGCGCCCCCTATAACTGCAGTCTGGATGTGCAGCCTGGAGCGCCCCCTATAACAGCAGTCCGGATGTGCAGTCTGGAGCGCCCCCTATAACTGCAGTCTGGATGTGCAGCCTGGAGCGCCCCCTATAACTGCAGTCTGGATGTGCAGTCTGGAGCGCCCCCTATAACAGCAGTCTAGATGTACAGTCTGGAGCGCCCCCTATAACTGCAGTCTGGATGTGCAGTCTGGAGCGCCCCCTATAACTGCAGTCTGGATGTGCAGCCTGGAGCGCCCCCTATAACTGCAGTCTGGATGTGCAGTCTGGAGCGCCCCCTATAACAGCAGTCTAGATGTACAGTCTGGAGCGCCCCCTATAACTGCAGTCTGGATGTGCAGCCTGCAGTGCCCCCTATAACTGCAGTCTGGAGCGCCCCCTATAACTGCAGTCTGGAGCGCCCCCTATAACTGCAGTCTGGAGCGCCCCCTATAACTGCAGTCTGGAGCGCCCCCTATAACTGCAGTCTGGATGTGCAGTCTGGAGCGCCCCCTATAACACCATTGATTTCAGTAGGTTAATTTCTCTGAGCGATTTCTCGCTCACAATGATGGTGCGAGATCGAAAACTCCCAGCATGCCCCACGTCGGGGCGAGATCACCATTATTGTCTATACAAGCAAAAAAAAAGACATCCCCCCCTCGCCCCCCCCCCCCCCCCGACGTGTCGATACGTTTTTACTCTGAGCGCGATGTGATTTTTAATAAAAAACGTTCCCTATTGAAACATGGGATTTTCACTTGTCAAAAACGCGCATGAAAAGCCGCAGTGCGACACCGCGACGTGATCCGCTACCGCAAAATAAACTGCAGCCCTCCATCCGCAATACCAGCTCCTCCGGCCGATACCGCGCTCGTCCGCGTAAATACGGCTTTGAAAAAATGCTAATTCCAATTTGCACCCTGCCAGTCATTGGAGGAGCCCTTTAAACCTGTAACCCCCCCCCCCTCCAGCGGGCTGATGAGCGCCCCCCCTCTGCACAGTCTGCGCTGCGCCCCGTCCTGTCCTCCGCAGACCTCTGACACACATCATTATATGGCGGTTTGTCTGCATTAATGCACAAGGCAGTGATTCTATGTCTGAGCCGTCCCATCCCCCTCCTCCGTGGTCACATCCTCGCTCGTTGTGTTTTTCGTGATCGCCGCGCATTCTCTGCCGGAGGCTAATTATTCCAAATACAACAACTGCAATGCAAGCACATCCCTCGCCCTGCGCCTACAAGCTGTGCCCCCCACCCCGGGGGCATCCCGTGGCTCATCTTCTGAGGCCTGTGAACTGGAAGGGGGGCGGGGGAGGCGCTGGTGATGATGGTGGGCGATAGGAGTTTATTCGCTCGCTGTCAGTAATATTCAAGAAGAAGAGACTTTGAGGGGCAGGGAAGCCCCCCCGGGGGTGCAGCGTCTTCGGATCCTCAATGCAGCTGCAGACAAAATGCACCGGAATCACTGAAGCTTTAGTGGGATATACAGAGAGGAAAAGTGATCCGTGCGTCAAAGGGATACAGATTCTATAGCTGGAAAAAGCACCTTAAAGGGGTTGTCCAGTTTATTGATAGTAGGATAGGCTATCCATAGTAGACCAGCGGGTATCTGCCACCCAGGATCCCTGCGGATGAGCCATTTCCTAAGCTTGTGCGCAGAACGCATTTCTTTAGGCAGCAGACAGCTCTGTTCGAAATGCAGTGGCCAGACTTGGTATTACAGGCAAAGTTATCACTGAAGTGAATGGGTCACAGCCTGCAATACTAAGCCTGGCCACTGCAGTTGGAATGGAGCTGTCTGCTTCCTGAAGAAATAGGCTCAGTGAATGAGCGCACTGCCCTAGGGAACAGCTGGGTGTTAGACCACTTTGAGTACGCTTTTCTTACTGCAGTCCTAGCGGCGGTCCCACGGGACTTAGAGAGACACGGAAAGCGGATTTCTGCTTCTCACACGCTACTCTTCAACTTTGCAAGTAGGTTTTTTACTCGCTATCTCTTAAAGGGGCCACAACATAAAATTGAATACCATGTCCCGGGGCCCACAGGTGCTCATGTGTTATACCATTGTGTAGCAGGTACGCTATTGTTATTTCAATATAGGATGCTAGTATTTAGATATAGCGCCGCATCCGTCTTTTTTATTACACCCTGTATTAGTAGCTATAAGTCAAATATCCTCCTCCATTTCAGTATTGAGAGTCACTTTTACCCTGGAGACAAGCTGTAGGAGGGTCAGTGGACTGCGAGGGGGGGGGGGGGGGCATAGACTTGCTTATAAGTACGCATAGGCTTCTAGAGCGCTGCAGAGAGGGCCGACCGCTCGGTTATAGCAGAAGCTTGCAGTCACTACTAAATAATGCAGGAATGGTTTTTGAGAACTTTGTATTCTGCTGTTCATCTATTACTCCTCCTGGAAGTGTAGGAAAGAAATGACAATTGGGCGATATGACTTCCCTTGTAAATGTAGGTGTCTGGTCATCAGAAAATGCATTCCCTCGAGTGCCCTGTTGTACCGCCTCTAGCTTGGATACAAGATGTGATACGGGAGAGCATGGAGGCTCTAGTACCCTGTTGTACTGCCTCTAGCTTGGATACAAGATGTGATACGGGAGAGCATGGAGGCTCTAGTACCCTGTTGTACCACCTCTAGCTTGGATACAGGATGTGATACGGGTGGGCATGGAGGCTCTAGTACCCTGTTGTACCACCTCTAGCTTGGATACAGGATGTGATACAGTGGGCATGGAGGCTCTAGTACCCTGTTGTACCACCTCTAGCTTGGATACAGGATGTGATACGGGTGGGCATGGAGGCTCTAGTACCCTGTTGTACCACCTCTAGCTTGGATACAGGATGTGATACGGGTGGGCATGGAGGCTCTAGTACCCTGTTGTACCGCCTCTAGCTTGGATACAGGATGTGATACGGGTAGGCATGGAGGCTCTAGTACCCTGTTGTACCGCCTCTAGCTTGGATACAGGATGTGATACAGTGGGCCTGGAGGCTCTAGTACCCTGTTGTACCACCTCTAGCTTGGATACAAAATGTGACACGGGTAGGCATGGGGGCTCTAGTACCCTGTTGTACTGCCTCTAGCTTGGATATAAGATGTGATACAGGCGGGCATGGAGGCTCTAGGACCCTGTTGTACCGCCTCTAGCTTGGATACAAGATGTGACACGGGTAGGCATGGAGGCTCTAGTATCCTGATGGGCTGTCTCCAGCTTGGATACAAGATGTGATACGGGTGGGACTGGAGGTATACAGGTTCCATATTGTTTATCTGCAGTATATCGTTCCACATTTGCTGTAAATGAGCCTCTAGATCGTGCAAACTAGTAGGCTATCAAAGTTGGCGTCCAAGATGGTCCCATACATGTTTTATATGCAATAAATCTGGCAACCGGGCAGCCATGGAAGTGTGACAATGTTGTGGGGGCTCCTGTGACCACCTTGTATGTACGGCCGAGCATTATCCTGCTGCCTCTTGAAAGCTGCCATGGGAGGAACACATGTGGCTGCAGGATGTGCTGAACATATCGCTGAGCTGTCATTGTCCCTCGTACCACTACTAGGGCAGACCGACTGTCATATGTAATGGCCCCCCACACCATCACACCAATAGGGGGCAGTGTGCTGCTCCACAGCAAAGGCAGGATTGAGGCACTCATCCCTAGATCTCCAAACACGAACACCTGCCTCTGGATGGTGGACAATGAACTAGTTGGAGCTGCTGGTGCTTGTTGGACAATCAGACGCTCTTCTCTACTGGTGGTCTGTAGGGTGTCCTGAGCCCGATCACCTTGTGTGCCCTCACACATCCACTGGTCCCAACACCTCCTAACAGTCTGGTCAGATGCTCCTCCTTACTGGTGGTCTGTAGGGGGCGTCCTGAGCCAGGTCACCTTGTGTGCCCTCACACATCCACTGGTCCCAACACCTCCTAACAGTCTGGTCAGACGGTCCTCTCTACTGGTGGTCTGTCGGGGGTCCTGAGCCCGGTCATCTTGTGTGTCTTCACACACCCACTGGTCCCAACATCTCCTAACAGTCTGGTCAGAACAGCCGGTGGGGGACAATTCACCGTTACGACCATCCAGCTTCTCACATCCCAATAATGCCCCCCTCTCAGACTCTGGTAACTGGGTGAAATCTCTTCTTTGCGTCGTAGAGACGTCTAGTGGCCAACAAGCTCTACACAAGTGGAAGAAGAGGTCACTACACACAAGGAGCCTCCGAGAGCCTTCTTATGGGCCAAGGGTAGAACCAAATTTAGGGCCTCAGGTGACAAGACCGTTCATCTAATCACATCACAACTCTCATCATTTGCATATCTGCCTGAGATGGAGCTGCATGCCGAGTTTTTCAGCCAAACGACAACTCCTTCTAGGGGTGCGATTGATTTTTGGCAATGAGTGGAGGTGCAATCCATGGCCACTTTAGGGGCAAAGACCCAGAAACAGCTGTCTGTGTATGGAATCTGGCTTGGTTTTTAATTCTCAATCACTGCTCTACAGACCTGTATAAAGGGTCAAGCATTGAGTTGAAGGAATGCTGTTATCCAATAGGTGGCGCTGCAGAGATATTGTTCCATCTTCCCTATTTGTATATTTTCCAGAGGAGCAACATGGCCTTATAAGTCTCCTCATTCACCTTCTTGGTGCTCTCCCTAATGGCCACCACACGCACTGCAGTGTACACAGCTCTGTCCATGGTGCTGAACACTAAAAACATTTCATCAATTTAAACTCCCTGGTTCCTGGCCGAATTCATCCAGTGACTGGAGGAAAGGAATAGTTCTATTGCCCGCGGCCCTCCTTTCTCCCTGCGATCTGCTTTTTCCTGGGACCCCTCTTCATTTTTACAACATGGCTATGGATGTTCTTACACTTTTCTAAAATACTCCTGGTTCTCCTTACCCTAATTTGCTTCTGTTTGCACCCCGTTTCATGTCTGTAAGTTCTGACCTTCAAGTAGTCTTTCCCATTTTTCTGCTGTCCTGCTCTTTGCTATCCATTATCAGGGAGGGGCGTGTAGCAACTCTAGCATTTTGCCAGTAGTACACTGTCCTGATTTCCTTGCCCTTGTTTCCCATGCTGCATTGCACTAATTCAGGTCCAATCATCAGGGAGACTAACTGTATGCTTGCCCCTTTGCTTTCCCAGGAAGATCAGGCATTCAGAGGCATTCTGGCCAAATAGTTAGTAAACCTACTATCGTGTGTGTATAATGTATGTGCACCTACATGCTGTAACAGCAGGAGAGGCAGAGACTATGGAGATCGTTGTCAAAGTGTCTACAGATCTGTCAGCCATGTGTCCTTTTGACTACAGAAGCTCTGCACCTAACCATAGACAGTGGATTCTAAAGAAGCTGGAAGGGAGACCCCTAGTGGCAGCCACTTCAAATGTGATTTACAGTGATGAAGCAACAACATTTTTAATGCAAGTATATTACAGAAATGATGAGACGAACACAAGCTAGTAGATGAGCAGAAGTTGTCTGAAAAGTTAGTGACCCTTTAAACTTTCCGAGGCACCATGAGGCCTGGTGAAGCATCAGTAGTCTCAGGCATTACATGTTTCTATAACTGACCACTGCTGCTCATGTGCACAACACTGGCCAATCAGAAAGCAGCTTGCTGAATATCGCTACATTGTGTGCATTAAGTAGTAACGGGAAAATCACAGTCATGTTGGAAAAATGAAGAGGGATCATAGGAAGAGGCAGATCCGACTTCAGTCTCATTGAAATCAATGGGAGCACCGCGCTTCTCCTACACTTCCTGCTCAGGACAGGAAGTGACATCCCGACCAAGACGTATTGCAGCAGGGCGGCGCTCCCATTGATTTCAATGGGTGTGAAGTCGGTGCTCCGACTTCCTTCTCTGGCCACTGATGACGACATCCGGCCCTCGGCACTGAACAGCGAGCCGGATGATCAGCTGACCAACTACTGATGAGCAATCTCCTGAAAGCTCAGAATATCCCTTTAATGCAAGTCATGGAGTTTATGGTAAAGATACGTACATGGATTGAATTTCAGGACCGTCATGGCTGCCAGTAGGGACACTTTCCCGCTCTACGGGGAATACTAGAGCGACTGCCCACTGGCTTATAGGGAATGTATCCTGGAAATGTGCCTCACCTTACACCAATGGTTTCCAAACATCTCCAGAACTTTATCTGTTGAGCGTTTGTGTAATTTTGGCTCCAGCGATATTTGGCATGCGTCGCCGGCGCTGTGATATAATTAGAGAAAAAAAAGACACGAACGCTTCCAAATTGTGAGAATGTAGATTAAAAATCAAGCAAGCGAACAAAACGCGGCTAACAATGATTGCAAGGGTGCAGCTCCAGCAATAACAGGCTGCAGACATAATGCCCGTCTACAGATGGAGGAGCGCTTGTTGCAGCAATTAGTACGCAGTCCTCTATGTTTAACCCCTCAAGGGCGCGGCCTAGTTTGGATCTGAAGACACAATGAGATTTGGGGATTTTCATTTCCCCTTTAAATAACCAACAACTTTTTTTTTTCTCTTCCGCCGACGCGGCCGCACGGGGGGCGTGTGTGTTGTGGGGGAAGCTGGAGTTTTTATTGGTACTAAAAAAAATTTGGGGGTGGGTGAGGGTCTGTAAACCACCCTGCAGTGCGGTTTGTATGATATATGTTTATAGGAAAACTTTTCCGTGGGTCGGTACAATTAGGACAATTCCACTTTGAAACAATAAAAAACTTTTTTTGGGAGGGGCATTCTTATTTTTGCATCACTGCAACCAAATACCCAGAGCTGTTTTCTTTTTCTGATTTATTGCCAGTAATTGCTATGGCAGATCTAGTAGTGTTAGGGCATCCCATGGGCCCTCTGCTGTTTCAGGGCTTATTCAGGCGGGTTTTGACGCCTGGCTGATATACGCTGTCCCTCTCTGCAGGGGGAGGAGGCGGGATGGGTCGGGAGCAGTGCACTGAGCTCCCGCCCCTTGCCACTATTTGCAATGGGAGGGGGTGGGACAAGGTGGAACTTAGCTCTGCCCCCATCCCGCCCTCCCATTGCAAACAGTGGCAAGCGCTGGAGAGGGGGCGGGAGCTCAGTGCACTGCTCGCTGCCCGGCTCCTCCCCGTGCAGAGAGGGACAGCATATATCGGCGTGAAAACCCAGCTGATATACAGACATCTGAATAAGACCTCATGGTGGAGGGCAGATGATGTCACAGAGGGAGCTCCCTTCCTCTATGAACCTTGTACATGCCACGATTAACATTGAAAGTCACAGCGGACTCTCTCGGCAGATGCTACATGCTAACCTCCTGAGCCAACGCCATCTACATGCTGTAAATATATAGCATTGTGCGCTAAACCCTTCCCGCCTGTAATGTGCAAGTACACGGTAAGGGGCAAAGGGGTGAATATTAAAGCTGTTGGGACCCCCAGGGAGCTGCCATTTCAGCTGAATGACTACCGTCTGTGTCACATCCGTGTGGCCCAAATGTTGTCACAGCCCACAGAAAACAGGATGCGCGAAAAAAAACAGCGCAGTGAACACGGATGTTAATGTGAGTTTTCTGCACTTTTTTTACATAACCACAGACTTTAATGGGTGACCCACAAAAATATGATGCGGACGGTGATGCGTTTTTTCTGCGGTTCTGTTAGCAAATTTCGCGCTTTCAATTGAAGCGCTAAAGTCTGCTGCGGTTCTGCGGAAAATCAATGGTGCGGATAAGCTGACTTGGTAGGCCCAGGTGTTCTCGTTTTAGTCCTTTACTGCGCAATTTTGGCCAGATGGGAGACTTTGGCGCAAGAAAATAGAGTACGTTGCATTTTTTCCCTGTGCTTGAAATGCATCCGGAAAAAAAAAAAAACACGTGACGAAATGGATTGAAATCAATGGGTACTATTTGTCTCACAGATATTCCGTTCGCAAATGCGCCCATGTGCGCCCGTCCTACTGACTCCCTGAATAGAGAGAGCATATTTTTACTACACCATGAACTCTGTATAAACAGAGCCCAAAAAAGAATGGCGCAATTGTGTTTCTGTGACCGATATGCTTGCCTCTTGCTGATCGCACATATTGTGTGAAAACCGCATGCAATTAAATTTGCAGCGTGTTCTATTTTGGCGCGTATGACACACACATACAAGATAATGCATGGCGATCGGCAGCCCATAGCAAGTACATGTACCTGTTGCATGCTACGCGAATGTTACGTATCATGCACAGCACAGAGGTCGGTCACACTGCTCAGCACAGAGGTCGGTCACACTGCTCAGCACAGAGGTCGGTCACACTGCTCAGCACAGAGGTCGGTCACACTGCTCAGCACAGAGGTCGGTCACACTGCTCAGCGCAGAGGTCGGTCACACTGCTCAGCGCTGGGGTCGGTCACACTGCTCAGCGCTGGGGTCGGTCACACTGCTCAGCGCTGGGGTCGGTCACACTGCTCAGCGCTGGGGTCGGTCACACTGCTCAGCACAGAGGTCTGTCACACTGCTCAGCACAGAGGTCTGTCACACTGCTCAGCACAGAGGTCGGTCACACTGCTCAGCACAGAGGTCGGTCACACTGCTCAGCACAGAGGTCGGTCACACTGCTCAGCACGGAAGTCGGTCACACTGCTCAGCACGGAGGTCGGTCACACTGCTCAGCACGAAGGTCGCTCACACTTCTCAGAACTGGGGTCGGTCACACTGCTCAGCGCTGAGGTCGCTCACACTGCTCAGCGCGGAGGTCGCTCACACTGCTCAGCACGGAGGTCGCTCACACTGCTCAGCACGGAGGTCGCTCACACTGCTCAGCACTGAGGTCGCTCACACTGCTGAGCGCTGAGGTCGGTCACACTGCTCAGCGCTGAGGTCGGTCACACTGCTCAGCGCTGGGGTCGGTCACACTGCTCAGCGCGGAGGTCGGTCACACTGCTCAGCACGGAGGTCGCTCACACTGCTCAGCACGGAGGTCGCTCACACTGCTCAGCACTGAGGTCGCTCACACTGCTCAGCACGGAGGTCGCTCACACTCCTCAGCAAGGAGGTCGCTCACACTGCTCAGCACGGAGGTCGCTCACACTGCTCAGCACGGAGGTCGCTCACAATGCTCAGCACGGAGGTCGCTCACACTGCTCAGCACGGAGGTCGCTCACACTGCTCAGCACGGAGGTCGCTCACACTGCTCAGCACGGAGGTCGCTCACACTGCTCAGCACGGAGGTCACTCACACTGCTGAGCGCTGAGGTCGGTCACACTGCTCAGCGCTGAGGTCCGTCACACTGCTCAGCGCTGGGGTCGGTCACACTGCTCAGCGCTGTGGTCGGTCACACTGCTCAGCGCTGGGGTCGGTCACACTGCTCAGCGCTGGGGTCGGTCACACTGCTCAGCGCTGGGGTCGGTCACACTGCTCAGCGCTGGGGTCGGTCACACTGCTCAGCGCTGGGGTCGGTCACACTGCTCAGCGCTGGGGTCGGTCACACGGCTCAGCGCTGAGGTCGGTCACACTGCTCAGCACTGAAGTCGGTCACACTGCTCAGCACTATTCCACAGCAGCAGTGCGAGGGGAGAAGATATTAGACGCGGCCCCCGGAGATTAGTACTAATTGTACTGAAATCATTTTGCTTCTTAAATTAAAATTAAAGATTAGTCTAACTCCAGATGCTTTATATCAGCATGTCACTCTCCCTGTCTCCTTTCTAATTAAAGTGGTTCACCTACGTTAATTACATTAGTAATTCAATTAATGGAGATGCAAATTGTTCTAAGCCGCGCTGGAGAAGGTCTACTGTCACAACGAGCAGCCATAAAGCTCTATTAACACAGCGCAGAAGTAGACAGATAATGTACTTTATACATCGGCGTCCTCAGCCCATTTACGGCTACAGTTACTTCCCTAAATTAAACGGCTACACCTATTACTAAAGACGCGGTAGGCGGGGCTCCGGGGTAGACCGCCAATCGCCAGAAACGAGGGTCGTTCCAAAACTGCTGTCTGTGTATGGATTCTGGCTTGGCTTCCAATTTCCAGGCATTGCTACAAGACTTGTATAAAGAGTGTAAGATTGACTTGCAGTAATGCTGCCTTTCAAAAGGTGGCGCTGCAGAGGTATTGTTCCATTTCCCTTGTTTGCATATTACCCAGAGTTCCATTTCCCTTGTTTGCATATTACCCATGAATGGCCTTATTAGTTGTGGTGCAACAGATGGCAGCAGAGGGGTAGTCTAAAAAATGGTGCCTGACGTGGACATGTGTAAAGCAGGAAGATTGCTCCCATTGATATTCATCCAAGCTTGCGGAACCAAACAATGGGCGTCGGCACAAGGAGAAAGAGGGTGGAGCGTTTCAAAAACGGCGACGTGAAAGGTAAGCCGCGTTCCGGACGGCCATGCACAGTTATCACACCACTTAAAACTTAAGCTTGTCCCCCCTATCCAGCATTACTGGTCCAGTCCCTACCAATTCTGTCCTGGAAGTAACTGCAGTGGTCATGTGTCATTCATGGCTCATGTGACCACACAGCCAACCAGTGCCTACAGTGGTCATCTATGTATGAACAGCATGTGACCACTGCAGTCTCTTCTGGGACCAGGGGAACATTTTAAAGAAGAGTACAGCCTTTTATAAAAAAGATTTTAACCCCCCCCCCCCCCCCCCCCACCACCACCCTACCCCATAATTTGTTTCCTTTTTAATCATGGAAAACCCCTTTAAGGTTGGGACCTCCGGTGTCTTAAAAACAGAAGCGTAAGTATTCCACTTTCACCAATCTTCTGGATGGATGAAAATAGATCAGTGGGGGTTCGACCTCTGGGACCCCAACCCATCCTGAGAAAGGAGGTTTGGTTGGTCACCAAGGGAGTTGCTCCGGTGCACCGCCACTTTATTCATCTCAACAAGACCACTAGAGATTGCCGAACGCAAGGACTCAGCAATCTCCGTCGCTGTGATGGAAATCAATGGAACGGCGGACCTTCTGTGCAACCTTCCCCTGTTGCCTTGGAACCCAACTGAAACTCCCATTCCTGGGCTTGGTGGGGGTCTCAGTGGTCGGACCCCCACCCATCTATCAGTTTTCACCCATCCGATGGATGGGTGAATACTTGAAAAAAACGGAAGGTCTCCAGAATACTCCTTTAAACTTATGAGCCACTACGCAAATGTCGCACTGGGCGTCCAAACTCCCATTTATATACTGGTGTCGTAGAGGGGCCTTCGGACCCCTTAGATTCCGGGACTTGGGTTCAGCTGCTATTTCTGTAGCTTCCACAGCTCGGTCCCTGACAGGTTCTCTATTATAAGTAGTAAAATGCTTCAATTACTGAAATTACGGAAATTATACACCTTACAGTTGATGAGGAGAGAAATCTATAAAGAGAACATGTTTTCATGGAGCGACAATTAAAATAGTCTTAGATGCTGCAGAAAATGTGCAGAGAGATAATACAGAACAGTAACCAAAGGGAGAACAAGAGAGAGAACAATAGAAGAACCACATACCCTGATGGCCCCTTTATCAAAGACCCAGCCCTTTCACCAATGGGGCTTCCTTGTATGGAAATCCTCCCTGTGTCCCAAGATTGTAGCATTAAAACACGTGACACATTTCCCAGGGATCAGATTCAACATGAATTCACATTATAGAATGCACAACTCTCCATTGCTTGGCACCGTTGGGCGAAAACGGCAAGCGACCAGTTCCAATGCAACTTATTGCTTCTTTTTCTGGTGGAACTCTCTGCCAGTTTGATATATCACACCTTCCCACTGAAAAAGTGGAATTGAGTCCAAGATGGTGGCATTCAAAATGGCCGTCATGTCGGTGATATGCAAAATGACATCACCGTCTGCCAAATTGTTTTCATTCTATATGGGTGTTTGCACAATTTTGAGACATCCTGTATATGGACGGATTTAGGCCGTCATAAAAGAGGACCTCAGGAAAGGCATCCAATACTCAATATATTTCTGTACTCATCCATTCCCGACTTGACTACTGCAACTCCCTGCCCATCGGCCCTCCCCGCACCAGACACTCCCCCCTCCAATCCATACTTAATGCGGCAGCCAGGCTCATCTTCCTATCCAGCTGTTTCAGACGCCCCTGCACTATGTCAGGCGCTGCACTGGCTGCCTATCCACTACAGAACTCAATTCAAACTCCTCACCCTCACACAAAAAACTCTCCATGGTGTCGCACCACCGTACATCGCCTCCCTCCTGTCCATACATCGCCCAACCCGCGAGCTTCACTCTGCTAGCACAATTAGACTAACGACCCCTGTAATACGAACCTCACATGCTCACCTCCAGGACTTCTCTAGAGCAGCACCGATCCTCTGGAATGCTCTACCCCAAGGCATCTGGACAATTCCGGACACACGGAACTTCAGATGTGCCTTAAGGGCACACTTCTTCAAAGTAGTATACCAAACCTCCTGATCTAGTTCCCCACCCCCACAATATGCCCCCTGCCCCTCTCTATGGCTTTCCACTTTTGCCTGTCATGTGTACACCTCCTGCCCTGCACCTCCTGTACTACCCCCACCCCGTTTCTGTCCTAAAAACTGTATATCACATGTTATCGTCGCTGTGTTCCCCCTTGCTCCACCGCCTGCCCCAGTACCTTCTGTATCACCGCTCACCCCCAACAATTGAATACCACATGTAACTTTGTCATTTCTGTAATTTTTGTATTATTTGTCTTCCCCTTGTGCCTCGAAAGCGCTGCAGAATAAGTTGGCGCTATACAAAAAAAGATTATTATCATTTAACCAACATTCTCATTATTCATGTTATTTCGTTTGCTTTTCTTTTTGTTCTTTTTCTCCCTTTCTCTTGTTCCAATACCTTTACTCTCTGGTTACTCGCTTCTAATATTTATCCTACAGGGTGAGGCAAACGTCTGGTGCAATAATGACAAAATTCCCTTCCAATGTGTGAAAGTATTAATTGGGAGGGAGGCTGCATTTCCTAATGAAGGAGACATTTTCGGCAGCCATTTTGAACTCCGCCATATTGAATTTGGCTGAGGTGTTTCAACTGTCGAAGGAGGTCATGTGATATCTGTCTTGGCTAGAAGTTACTCATAAACACACTAGAAGCGTCAGTTTTGCGCAATCTTTACTTGTTTAGGAGTTAAATGAAGACAAAGTTGGTAAATTGTGTCGGACCTGCAGGGCCTTTTTCATTGACGGATCACTTAACGGTGAGAAGTCCCTCCAAATGTTACAGGACCGCAAATTTCCATCTCTGCTCAATGAGAACAGCGAGTTCTGTTACTTTCAACAGGTTGTAAACAAGTAAAAATAGGGCAAAACTGACCCTTCAGTGTAGTTCTGAGTAAATTCTAGCTAAGGCTGATATTTCATATGACCCCCCCCCTTCTCATTTGAAACACCTGAGCTGAATTTAATGTGGCGGAGTTCAAAATGGCTATCAAAAACATCTCCTCCACCAAAAAATGCCGCCTCCCTCCCTCACACATTGGAAGTCAATTTTTTGTTATGCCAGTTAAATGGGTGTATCCAGACTTTTGCCTCCCCCTGTATTGTTCCCAGAATTTCTGATGAAGAGGCCTTGAGCCTCGAAACGTGTTTATCTCTTGGTTCTACTGTAAATAAAACAAGGTAAAGCATCTGATATCATTCATCCTGCGCTCATCCACCCTGGATAATGGACCATTAAATTGGACTTGTCGGAGGCGAGACACATTGAGATATCATATTAATGATATTTCATCCGCTGACGGTGAGCGGCGTATATGGACTTAAACACCCACACCGTTGTCACACGGAAAACAGCTTCTCCTTTAGTACAACACCCACATAGCTGTCAAGGTACCTGAAATCGGCACTGTCTTGTGCGAGCGCACTCAGCTGTCACCCATGGCAGCCCTCCCTCCCCTGCCATCTCTCCTTTTACTCCGCAGCAGCCCTTGTCGCTTCTCAGCATTCGAAAAATTTAATTAAGTCAGCGATCTCAATCAGTGCCAGCAGAAACCTTGTGTGCGCCTTCATGGAGCGTCAAGGGGGTAGAAATCTCGCTGGTGCCGCCTGGGTGACACCTTGCAATTAGAAAGACAGACAAGAGCTGGGGATTTGTCAGACATGTACAAGAGTGGCAATTTTATTCTCATCGTAGAAGGAGTGAATTATATGAAAGACGCGTCTTGTCATCCGTAGATGGGTTGGTGGTGGTGGTAGGGGGTGGGGTGGGGGGTTCAAGGAAGGTAGGAGACGTCTCTTATTGTTTTCAAGAGACAATTAAATGAGAACGAGTTTGATGGGGGGGGGGGGGGGGGGGGGAGACGCCGCTGTGATTCTCGCCTGTGCCATCTTATGAACGTGTCAGATCGTCTGCGGAAGGTTAATGGTGTTTCTACTCTGAAGAACGGAGTTTAGCAGAAGGAAAGAAGTTTGTAGACAGAAGAGAAGTTCCACAAAGGTTTCGCTAAAGTGATCTGAGATATAAAGTGTAAGATGACGGCGCCCTTTACGGGAACGGATTTCCGTCACAGCCAAATCCGCAGCTGCGGAATTCCGTATCAGAAGTTGCAGGTCTAACCGTGGATTCTGATGCGGAATTGCAGGCAGGTTTTAACCCTTTGCAATCCAATTTTGGATTCAGGGTTTTCCTAGGGGGCTTTCTCTTTCTGCCATTATACAATGGCGCCATCTGCTGGCTAGAGCCAGTACTGCGGTATAGGATATGCTGGAAAGGCCCCCGACAACAGAGCGGCCAGTAATATACAGTAAGAATACCCTGCCGGGCGTCTTCCGACATTGGAGCTGTACAGCCTTCAATCAGACTGTCTTCAGACGTCAGACGGTGGATTGGAAAGGGTTAAAGCATGTTCAATTCCGCATGTAGACTGAAGATTTTGGAATTTCCTGTGGCACATAGCTTATGTTAGACTTGGGGTTACCACTGGGGGCGCCGGGGTCCGGTTAGTGCGGGCTGCTCGTTCTGACGCTGTGGGGGCCCGGGCTGGCGGCTCTGCCCGGGGTTCCCGCACTTTCGTGGTCGCGTCATGTGCGGGCACGCCTGTCCGCTGGTCAGCCGCGTGGTGCTCAGGTTTGGGGGAGGCGGCTTTATGACTCCCTCCAGTCGTCATGTGACTTCTCCCCGCCCCTCTGGGCGGGGAGGTCTGCATATAAACCCTGCTTGCCCAGACTCTAGTTGCCAATGTTTGGTTTGGAGTTGTTCTGCCTACACCCGCGTTACTGACCTGACTTTAGTGTTTATGACCTTGGCTGTTCCTTTGACTCTGACTCGGTTTTGCTCCCCTGTACTCCGCATGTGAGTTCCGGTTTTGACCCTGCCTGTTCCCCGACTACTCTCTTGTCTGCTCCATTGTCGCTTCCTGTCAGCTACTCCGTGCTCTCCTGCCCCTCCTTCTTGTGGTCCCTGTCATTAGTGCAGCGCAGGGACCGTTTCCCAGTTGTCGCCCTGGGGTTTAGCCCAGGGGGCAAGTAGGTAGAGGCACGGGAGAGGGCTGGCGTAGGGATCCCCTGACCATCTGCCCCTGCCAATCCCTAACAGATTAGACTTCCTTCACATCTGCGCTGGAACCTACGGTCGGAGGGTCTGTCGCAGATCCGGCACCAAATACCGGAAGAAACAGGGCTGCATGCAGTGCTTTATGTCCCGGTAAAACACTGGGCAGCTGAGCGGACACAGAGCGGAAACATTATAGTCAATGGCGTCCCTACGGCGCTGGTCGGTATCAAAATAAGACAGAGCCGGTCAGCCAGGGGATTCCCCGTTCAGGCTCACCGAAAGGAGCACAAAAGGGAACCACCAATCGTAGATGTGAAAGACCTCAATGAGGTACTTTGCAGGACGAGTTGTGTGTGTCAGTGGTACCATGTAACGTGCCATATAAGGTTTTGGAAAACTTGTGGGGCGAAATGGAAAAAAAAGGTAAGCATTAGAGATGAGCGAGTATACTCGCTAAGGCACATTACTCGAGCGAGTAGTGCCTTAGCCGAGTATCTCCCCGCTCATCTCTAAAGATTCGGGGGCCGGCGTGGGTGAGTTGCGGCGGGGAGCGGGGGGGGGGGGGGGGGGAGAGAGGGAGAGAGAGATCTTCCCTCCATTCCTCCCCGCTCAATGTCCACCTGTATATTTGATTAGCGGGAGATCCGCAAATCAAGCCGCCCATAGGGATGCATTAGCATCCACAAAACAATTAAAAGCATGTGAGTGAGATATTTTTTACATGGCGTGCAGATCGCACGCGCGGGAGAAAATCGCAGCATGCTCCATTTTCTGCGGATTCCCGCACGGACGGCTTCCATTGAAGTCAGCGTAAGCCGTCCGATCCGTGGCACACCAGCAGCTGACACTGTGGCCGTGCTGCGGATCCGTGGGAAAGCAGGAGACTTTGAAAAAGAACCGAGTACTGCACATGCGCCGGGCGCCTCGGCCAGGCGCATCCGCCGCGCAGAAAAAAGAAGATTCGGCTGCGACAGAGGAGACCCGCACTGGCTCTTGGAAGGTTAGAAAATATCCTATGTCTGCACGATTCCGCACTCAGAACCTGTGCATGCCATGGACATTGGGCCTTACACTTAGATCCCCGGACTTAGCGGGTCAGCCCATAAGCTTAGTTCATAGGGATAAAAGTAGGCGACAGATCCCTTTTAATATCTGAATAAAACTGTACAACTGTTTGTTTATACTAACCACAAAATAATACAAGATTCTTCAAGATTCTTAATACATATTTTGATCAAAGCATGTGGGCCCATCCGACATGTCTAGACGAACGTTATTGGACGAGTTCCTAGCTGTGAACGACACCTTTCTTTGGGTGAAAGGACTTTAGCTGAACACTGGGCTATATACGTTCATTAAGCCACCCAGAATAGATCACTCATCTAGATACCTGTCCAATAAGGTTCACCTGGACATGGCAGATGGGCCCACGTGTTTTGATCAGAATATGAGCTAAGAATCTTGCATTTTTATGCAGTTAGTATAAACAACAGTTGTGCAATTATATTCAGATATTAAATGTGTATGAGCGCTGAGACGCATGTTACTATTACATATCGTGTCTGGTGTCAGATACACAATAAACCAATGGTTTAGCAATGTCTGCCGATGGCTTCCCAATGCAAACATGCCATACTAGATGTCAAACGCATGCACTGAACAGTCCGTACAGTAGCGGTAAAATCCTTCGGAGAGAAGCCAATACGCCATAAACGGGACTGTAACATCCAGACACATACAGCAGGAAGGAAGTATCAGACGGCACTGCATGCTGCCGGCAGCCAAAACGGAGCGGTTAGCTGCAAAATTCATTAGTGACACTTGTGTTGTGAGTGGGAAAGGATTTGTATCACTTTGGGAGGAAAGTCTGTCTGTTTCTCTATAATTCACTTCATGCCAAATAAGAAACCAAGGAAAGTACGTAAGTAGAACAGCAACAGCAAATGTACAAGGCACTGCAGGCACATGTCCGGGTGATCTAATGGCAAGTATACATAAAGGACATGCAGCAATATTGTATGCTCAAATCATCCAAAACAGCTGAAAATGCAGAAACTCCCCAAAAAGAAAAATATCCTACCAAAAGTAATTGAAAAGAATCAAAACTTTCACAAAACTTTGGCCCTAATGACATTGGACACTCTCTGTGGCATACTTGCTACTAATATCTGATACAGTTCAGCTGGTATTTCCCTTCATTCATCCTGCAAACATCTGGTGAGCTCTCACAAAGATGATACATTGATATCATCGTCTAGAATGATACAAGGCGCATCGTCATTGGGCAGTTGAGCAATGGAAGAACGTTCTGCGCAGTGACGAATTACGCTACTCCACCTTCACATCACATGGATGTTCCCAGGTGTGGAGGAGGCCTGGGGAACGCCTCTAACTTGAGTGTGTTGTTAAGTACGGCGGCGGTTCCGTTATGGTCAGGGGGAGTTTTACGTGGCATGGTCTGTTGGTTGCAGTGACAAGAACCATGAACACGGAGGTGACCCTGAGATCCTAGACAATAATGTGCTGCCGACAATGTGGTAATACTCTGGGAATGGTCGGCCATACTTCCGACAAGACGACGCACCTTGTCACACATCCAATGCTGTTTTATGTTGGTTTAAAGATATAAATGTTCCCCGATTGGACCGGCTACACAGAGTCCCGACCTGAACCCTACTGAGCATCTTTGGGATGAACTGGAACATCATGTTTCGGAAATATAAACAGCGTCCATCTTTTTTGAGAGAACTTGCCAAACATTTGCAGGATGAATGGAGGGAAATACCAGCTGAAGTGTGTTAGACGTTAGTAGACAGTATGCCACAGAGAGCATTAAATGTCATTAGGGCCAAAGGAGCCCCACTAAGGGAATTTGCACATAAACAATATTTCTGTCTGACTAAGGGTGACTTCCCAATAGCGTTTTTTTTTTCCGCTGCGAATTCGCAACATTTTTTTCCCCAGATGTCAATGGGACTTTCACATCGCACTGCACAAAAACCACGTTTTTGTGCAATCTGATGTAACAGAAAGGAAGGCTCCAGAGGGAAACATGGGCTACAAAACATCGCAAATCGCGGCTGTATAGAGCATGCCGCAATTTTTTTTTTGCAATGTAGCAGCCGGCTACAAAACATCGCTAGTGTGAAGGAATCTATAGGAAAGCATGAGCTTCACATACAAGCAACTTGTAGCGCTGTCGCACCGCTCGATGTTGTCGCCCGCGTGAAAGTGGCCTGATGGACTTTATGCGACTTGCAGGCGCTCAGCCCAGACCGCATTATGTAAATGATCGTCACACAAGAACACGAGGACCGCGCCTTCCTACGAGGCTGATTGTGGTGCTGATCACCTAATGAGAGGTGCTGATCGTTTGTAAACCCACTGTATTATTGACACCGCTCTGCCGGCATTGTTACCGCTTCATGCCAAGTACAAAGTATTACTGTTCATGTGGAGCATAAAGTGTTATTAATCCCAGGAGTTCGTTAGCCGGCGTTAGCGTTAAGCGGGTCTACGGGAAAAGTTATATCGCTTACTTATTATTATACCATGATTCACTTGCATCATTCTGTTCTTAAATAAACATTGTATATTTTTTGTAACTCCTTCTGCTGTATCGTATCCTGAATCTGCTGGCGATACCACCACCAGCGACACCCCTTTAAAGGGAACACTGATGCACTTGGGCAGAGGCGTAACTTGAAGCTCCCTGGCCCCAATGCAAAACCTATAACGGGGCCCCCAACTCCAATGCTTTATTCATAGTACTGGGCTCCCTATATGGAGAAGAGAGGCCTTATGGGCTCCCCAAGGCTCCTGACCCCCGTGCAATATGCAGTATCCTTCACATCAAACTGCACACGGACGAAGTGTCCATGTGCTGTGCAATACAAGAGAACTTGCATTGCCAGTGTTAATATGGCCTAAGACTGCAATCGTAAGGGTTTTCTGGGACTTAAAAGTGGTTGTCCAGTAGTAGTAGTAGTATCATCAATAGTAGATCTGCCTCTAAGGACCCTCAGTTATTCTCTGGGCTGCAGTTGTACAGTGAGATGATTTTTTTCAGGAAGCAGACAGCTTCGTTTCCACAGTAGTGGCCAGGCTTGGTATTACAGGCCAAGTTCCTATAGAATGAATAGGAACTTGGCCTGCAATACCAAGCCTGACCATTGCAGTGGCAATGGAGCTTTCTGCTTCCAGCAGAAATCGGTTCAGTGCAGAAGCCTGGCTAACACCTGATCGGTGGTGTTCCCAGGTGATGGACCTTCGCTGATTTATCCTATCCTGAGAATAGACCATCAAATGTTTTCAACTGGGCAAGCTCTTTAAATATTAATGCTTTATTTTTTAGGGCAGATCACCCATATTTAATTGATAGGAGTATGGACCCCAAGATCCTCGCCGATCAGGGTCTTGACTTCAGTGAGTATCCTTCCAAACAAAGCCTCCAACTTGGACCATATTTGGCCCATTGATGGTCCTAACAGCCCAACCATGCAGTCCATAAAGTTGTAGGTGGCTAGTGGGATACCACGGGCTCCACACAGTTCAGACTAGTCATTACTGTTCCCCATATGATGTACATGCGGAGGAGGTCACAGTTGATGTCCGTCATCCTCTTCATCCATCATAGAGCATAAGTGGAGGAACGGAGAGAAAAATGGCAGATAAATCAAACGTGGGACAGCGTAAAAATGGTAAAATGCATTAAGAGGCGCTGACATTTCTGATTAATAGCACTAAATGTCAAACGAATAGCACGAAAATGTTTGTTAATACAAAGGAGATGTGAACTACGCCAAAGAAAGAAGCCTCCCCGCCGTGCCCATCCGGCGGCAAGCGGCGTTCCAGTGTGGGCAGCTCGAGAGCCATGCTGGAAACTGGTGGATATTTTTGGCAGCATGTCATTATTGGGGTACTTGAAGCAAACCCCTCAAATAAGCCTTCAGCTGCTCCAGCAGAGCTCTGTCCTAAAGCAATTTATGGCTTTAATAACCGGAGGGTCCCCGCAGCGCCAAAGTGCAATTTTCCCCGTGTAACGAGGCTCCGGGTCTGCTAAAATGAAAACATAAATCAGGATTATTAGCGTTTGTGCAGTGCGGCTGTGCTTCATGCTAATCCTACAGCCGGGCTGCCAACGCCGTGTGCCGGAGGGAGACCTGCAGCTATTTATGTTTGAATGCCCACTAGCCCGTTTCATGTTTGGATTATTTGCATTGCAGTTTAACCCCTTACTAGCTGGGCTCTCCCAGCAGACTTTAGACAAATTGTCATGTCCGATGGGCAAATATGTGCAAGAATGTCCCATCTGTGCAACGACCGTATATATCAAGGAAATGGATCGTGCTCCGTTCCTTTGTGCTTTCCTCTTCTCATCGATGGGGCGCTCCGAATGTGGGGAAAATCGCTGGGTTTGGCGATCCGCATGCCGTTTCGGATGCCTGGGTGCAATCCCTTTATTGGGACGTGGCAAAGGTGCATGAGATGGAGAGCCCAAGTTCACCTGTTGGGGTGGGCAGCTGGTGAATGGTTGTAGGTGGGATGGAAAAGAGCAGACCACATGCGAGAGCAGCTAGACCAACTTGCCTTCATGGGCATGGGTTCCAAAGCCCGGCTGAGTGAGGGTCGTACCCGAGCGGTCCCTTCACGTCAGACTGACAAAACTCAAAGACTTTGCCAAAACTTTTGGAGCGGCAGACCAGGAACTGCCCATACCCTTGGAAGAATGGTCCCTGGCCGGGTTGGAGACCGGGTGGCACCTGGGCCGATTGGGTTTTGTCTTTTTTTTCCATCTCGTCCTCAGTAACTTAGTTATTGTCCAGGCATTCACTACTGATGATTGCTCCTCAGGGTAGCTGTTTTTTTTTTTTTTAACATTTCACAGGTGTCCTCCGTGTGGATTTTGCTTTGGGACTTCCCCATTGAAGTCAATGAGAATGACCCGCAGCGTAAACGGATACGCCGCAGACAAGAACGGCTCCACATGGCAGTTTCTGCGTGGATTTGGAGCTGATTGTTTTCACAGCGTTTAGATGAGATTTCCTAGAATCGCATTCGCTATACTGCCCATACGGTAAGGCTGAGGCCCCAGTTAATGGCTCCGAGCCACATAGGACTCAAGATGCCCCACTGTGTGGCTCGCCATAGGAGCCCTGAGTTCTGGCCATATGCATTGGCTACAATGATAGTCAACAATATTCTATACCTAGAACAGCACAGATTTGGTGATATATTACCATTTTGCCAAATTTAGACTAAAATATCAATTTGCAAACTGAAATTTCACAATTTTGTGTTTCTCAGCATTTGTTAACATTTTTGACGTTTGTTTGGCTCCCGACCACCAATCAAACTCGACTGAAGTATAAAAGTTTGGGGACGACTGTCTTAAAGGGTCTACAATTCTGTGCCAAGTGGTTGGGGCTCCATTTTTCTGATACAGAACCCCTCCAAATTCCCTTTATAATTAGGTAATGATAAAATTCTAGATACTTGCAGTCACCACTAGGGGGAGCTTAGGAGCGTGCTGTATACACATACCGTGTTTCCCTGAAAATAAGACCCTGTCTTACATTATTTTTTGCCCCCAAAGAGGCAGCAGGTCTTATTTTTAGGGGAGGTCGTATTATACTTACCTAGCAGGCTCGGTCCATGTCCCTCCCGCGTCTCTCCACAGCTCTGATGTGCTTCCCGTAGTCCTCAGCAGCTCATACAACATCACTTCCTGGTTACGGGATTCATAAATCCCACCTCTAGGAAGCGATGGCTGTGATTGTTTCTTCGACCGCTGCAGTGCTGGATGAACCAATGCAATGGCTGTGATTGGCTGAGCAGTGGTGGAGGAACCAATCAACAGCTATCACGTTGTAGAGCAAGGATTTATGAACTGGCTGAGCCGAGGCCAATCACAGTCATCGCATTGGATCATCCAGTGCTGCATTGATTGGCTGAGCAACGGTCAAAGAACCAATCACAGTCATCGCATCATGGAGGTGGGATTTATGAACATCACAACCAGGCAGTGATGTTGTACGAGCAGCTGAGGACTGTGGGAACCGCTCTGAACCTCTAGAGAGCAGCGGGAGGGACCTGGACTGAGCCTGATAGGTAATGTATTCTTTTTTTATGTAGTGTAACTAGGGTTTATTTTCAGGGTAGGGCTTATATTTCAAGCCTCCCGAAAAGTAGACTAGGGCTTATTCTTGAGGTAGGTCTTATTTTCAGGGAAACAGGGTAGTAACATTATACACAGTAAAGCTGGGTTTACACGGGACGGATTTGCCGTGGAAATTCCGTGCAGAATTTCTGCAACAAATCCACCCGAGGCTCCTAATCCCGGGATTAGCCCACCATGTGGATAAGATTTTGCAAAAATATCGTCCACATGGGGTGGCTAATCTGTCGCGGGAAAGCCAGGCGAACCGGCGATGCATCGCGGTGTTGACAGCCGTAGCATGTCAATTCTTTTTTCTTTCCCTTGCGGCCTCACTCTTCTCTATGGGGAGAGAAAGCCGCTACGGAATGCAGGCGGACGAACTGACCCAAAACCCGCAGCTCTAGCTCTCCCCCTAGTGGTGACTGCAGGTAGCCAGAATGCGTCAACTCAAGTACCAAATAGCCACAATACCAAACAAATGTGTCACAGAATGCTGTCGCAGTCACACCGCGTCCCGCATATCAGATATCACACGGACGGAGTGATTAAGCTAATTAGCCATTTCAATGTACGGGACAGTGGTTGCGGGTTTTTTTACACGTGCGATTTGCGCGCTCAAAAAGTTCATTTGAAATGCAGTTGTGCGCACAAATACGTAAAACCCGGCTTTAGTCTCCTGGTTGCGTCTCTGTTCACACCCTCAAGTGCCGCTCCTTGGTCCCATGTAGCGTCAGAGGACACATAACTGAGTCAAGGCCAAGGGACCCCGCAGCGAAGACCAGATCCCAACTGGTGGAGTGAAAGGGTGCAAACCAGGGTACCCCCTGCTTCCAGGTTTATCCGAAAGCCAAATCAGTCTGTGGCAAAGCGGATCCACATCTGCTCACTACCAAGAAAGGCTGTATATAACCCACGGATGGACCTGGTCTCACTCATCGGCCCCCCGCTCCGGCTCAAGGTGGAGGGGGTCTCAAGCTCTTTATAAGACAACCAACATTGACTACTACATAGTGAAACATATTCTGTACGTGTTTGCCTATCAAGCTGATGTTGCAGAGGTAGTGACATTACCTATTATTAAAAAAGCCAAAGAAACAGCGCCCCCCAGTGGTCAAAAAAAATCAAGAAAATTTCTGAAACGTAGCCTGCTTTTATTTGTGTTCCTTTTTTTGCACCCAGAACCGACTATGTAGGAAACGTCATGTATAATTCATCATAGACCGACCCATCAAAGTGTTCGGAAGCAGAACATCATTGTGATTTTATTCCTCTTTCGCGTACTGCACAGAAGAGGAGACGGATTACAAATCAGAAGTCAGTGGGTATCACAGTCGGTATATCTTATAATTGAGTCAAAAAGCTGCATATTAAATTCCATGCTTCTAATACACCATGGAAGCTGCTACTTTTGGGATGCATTGACTGTACCCACCTATACAGATACTGCGCACCCCGGTCACGTCGCGCGACTCATTACAGTCGTTCATATGAAAATCCTCATTAGGATGTTAGAGGGGGTCCCATGTTCAAGAACTACCCCTTTAGTAGCTCGAAAAGAGAGCCACTCAAAAATAGCTGCTTTTGCCCTGGAGGACTCAGCCCATCCATGGATTACATGGTTAGCAATTCATTTGAATGGCCAACATGTAATACTATATTTCTCCTGTAGTGGCCACTGCAGGGCAATTGTATAAGGGATAAGTGACTGATCGATGGTGGTCAGACCCCTGACACCCCCACTGATCAGAAGGAAGAAGATCCTGTGTAATGCTCTATGAGTGGTGGTTGAGCATGAGCACTGCGGCTGCATTCATCTCCATGGGACTGCTGGAGATAGGTAAGCTTTATACTTGGCTTCTCTTCAACAGTGCCATAGAGATGAATTGACGGGCGCTGTGCAGGCTCAGCCGCTTCTCTATTCGTATGGGTGGAGGAGTGACGTAGTACCTCCATTCTTATGATCGGTAGAGGTCCCAAGGGTCAGACCCAAATCGATCACTTATCTATCTTCTATCCTGTGGATAGGAAAAAAGTTTAAAACAATCTTCCTGTTTCCGGTTCTTCTCTGCCAGCTCTTCAATCTGCCAGTTTGCTGTATTCACTGATTGGCCAGTACTGATCACATGAGTTTCTTTGGCCAATCAGAGAGATCTCTCTCCCCCGCGATCCCCTCTCACCCCCGCCCTCCGAGGCTCGCTCGACTAACTGACTTATCCGAACATGCTCACTCATCTCTAAACCCACAACCTTCAGGTTGTGAGCGAAAGCTTAAAACTGCATTCTGCTGCCTTAATGCTGATCGGATGAGAAAGTTATCAGGTTATCTTTACCAAATGCTTAACGCCGTAAAAAGAAAAAAACCCAAAACAATGGCGGAATTTCTTTCTATCCCCCCCCCCCCCCCCCAAAAATGTAATAAAACTTCTACAACACATTATATGTACCCCCGAGTGCAGCCATTAACATATACAACTCATCCCCCCCCCAAAAAAAAAGAAAAACAAGCCCTCATACAACTATGGCTCTTGCAATGCAACTATGCAAATACTTAAGGCACAAAAGAGGCTGGCCACTAAGGGGTTAAGGCCGTGCCTTTAATACACTGATAGAATATACGAGATTGCCGGTAGCAAAATACAGGCAGTGCTTCGGGTTATTATTGCAGCGCTGACCCTATTAATGGAGTCTTTCCAACCATCAGATATGTCGTATAGCGCCGAATGACTTAGGCGAACTCTGAATAAGTTTCTCCAGACCAAAGCTTCCCGTTAGAAGAAGCCAAGCTGCGACAGAATTAAACTGTGAGTCCAGACAGGTGTTCCTGAAATCTCATCCTCCGCCGCGCTCCCCGAGGACGTCTTGTGCACAGAGCTCTGAAATGAAGAGATTAGAGCAGAATATAATGTCGTAAAGAGGGGAAAAATGCAACCGATAACAATGGAGTCTATTGTCTCCGAAGACGGAGCGACGCTGAGAGGGTCAGATGGACAGAGATATATCAGGGGTGTCAGCGGTACTAAACTTTTATCGTCCCATAGGCTATAAAAAAAAGTATTTGCTGTGGGGACAATAGAAAAAGTTGTCAGATAGTAACAGCACTAAAGTAAAGTGTGTGTGCCGGTGAAACCTCCGTTTACAAACCCAGCTCAATGCTGCCTGTAGCACTGGCCCCGACCTGGGGCTCTCCGGCTGCTGCTACGATACTACACCCTCTGCATACCTGACCTGGGGTTCTCCGGCTGCTGCTACGATACTACACCCCCTGCATAAGAGGATATACACACAATACTATTTCCATGTTGATGCTGACACCAATTCTGCGCTAAAATCTATGTGAAAGGCACCTATTTTCGTGAACAGGGTTAATCCGCTCGCCGATCTGCAGCAGTGCGAGTCCACAACGGCGATCTGAGTCACGGCATCACATTTCTGCTATGGAAATAGACGCCAATTGTTTCCATGAGACAAAACCTCCGTGTTAAGGTAGCCTAAGATCTCCTACGGACAAACATGGATGGACTGGTGTTAATCTTTGTGTATGTCCGTTTCGCATTTGTATGTTTTTAGCTTCCATGGGCCATCTGGTTTTCTAGCGTCCCCCCCAAAATAATGGATATTCTGTCTAGTATTTTTGAGCAAAGGTCCATGAAAATACCTAAGGTCCATGAACATAATCATTCCATTGAGCCATGTCAACTTTTTGAAAGTTGGCGTGGCTATAGGGAGCCGTGAGGATGACCAAATGTTGGAGGTACTGAATGCGACAGATGTTAGGTGCAAAGTATAGGGGTGATCTGAGCTGTAGCTTTTCCCATGCAGTACAATATCTAACCGTGATATACTCACTGCTCTTGCTGTGTCCCACATTGGTGCTCGGTCCTCGCGCCTGTGTTTGTCTATAGTCCCGCCCAATTTATGGGACATCGCAGGCTGTAGCCAATAATAGCTCAGAGTTTGAGCACGGAGTTCTGTCATTGGCTGCAGCATCTGGGTCATCCCATAAATAGGCTGGGCAGGCTGTAAGAGTGACATAATGGGGAGTCTCAGAGCGGCGGCGCGGGACACAGCAGGAGCGGGAAGAGGTGAGTAGAAAAGGAGGAAGGAAACCCCTTTGATGATCTAAAGTAAGCCAACCAATGGGGGGAAGGAAAAGGAGACGGGACATCCATTCTTAGGATTGGTGGAGGTCCAGTTTTATAGCCTCCTTAATGCGAGATGTGCAAAATCTAACACATAGCATGTGAAACTGCGATAAATTTGGTGCATCCTGTGACTTGCTGATCTGCGATTAAGCTGTTACACAGTTATTAACCCCTTAATGACACGGCCCTTTTTTCTCCATTTTCGTTTTTCATAACTCCTTTATTTATCCATTGACGTCGCTGTATGAAGGCTTGTTGTTTTTTGCGGGACGAGTTGTATTTTTCAATGGTGCTATTTAATGTACCATATAATGTACTGAAAAACTTTAAAAAAATCTAAGTGGAGAAAAATGAAAAAAAAAACGACATTTCGCTATCTTTCAGTGCGTCTTGTTTCTACGGCGCACAAACGGCAACAAAAGTGACATGATAACTTTATTCTATGGGTTGGTACGATTACTACGATACCAAACTTGTATAGGTTTTTTCTTACTGTACTACTATTTTTTTTTCAAAGACATTTAATTTTTTCCAATTATTTTCTGCGGTCATTTTGTGCGCGCAATAACTTTTTTATTTTTCCGTCGACGTAGTTGAGCGAGGGCTCATTTTTTGTGGAATCTCCTGTAGTTTCCGTAGTATTAATTTGGAATACGTACGGCTTTTTGATCGCTTTTTATTGTGTTTTGTTTTCGGAGAGACAGGGTGACTGAAAAAGTGCATTTCTGGCGTTCTTTATTTTTTTTTCGGACGACGTTCACTGTGCGGGGTAAATAATGCGCTACTTTGATAGATCGGACTTTTACGGACACGGCGATACTAAATATGTATTTTTATTTTATTATTTAGACTTTTTAATTATAGATATGGCAAAAGGGGGGTGATTTAAACATTACTTCTTTTTTTTTTTTACAGTTAAAAAAACTTTATTGCTCTTTTTTTCACTTTACTTTTAAGTCCCCCTGGGGGACTACAATATTCGATAATATGATCGCTCCTGCAGTATGACGTAATGCTATAGCATTACGTCATACTGCATTCTGACAGGCAGCCTATCAAGCCACCCCACGGGGATGGCTTGATAGGCAGTCTCTCAAGGCAGCCCTGGGGCCTTTCAGAAGGCCCCCGGCAGCCATGACACCTGCACGGCTCCCCCGATCTCACCGCTGGGGGGGCCGTACGGGACCCCCGAGCAGTATTCGGGGACTTTAAATGCCGCTGTCAGAATTGACAGCGGCATTTAAAGGGTTAACAGCTGCGATCGGGCGAACGGCTGATCGTGGCTATTGTCCGCAGGTGTCAGCTGTAATAAACAGCTGACATCCGCGCTGTATGCAGAGAGGTCGCCCCGCAACTTCTCTGCATACATACCTTGACGCCCCAGGATGTAAATGTACGTCCTGGAGCGGGAAGGGGTTAAAGGTAGGCCAAAGTGTATTAGAAAGTTGCAGACTAGAGATGAGCGAGCATTGCCCTTAGTGAGTACCTGCCCGCTCGGGACAAAAGGTTCAGCTGCCGGCGCGGGGGAGCCATGAGTTGCGGCAGTCAGCAGGGGGTAGCGGGGGGAGAGAGGGAGAGAGAGATCTCCCCTCCTCTCCTCCCCGCACTCCCCCGCAGCTCCCTGCCCGCCGCCGCCACCCGAACCTTTTCTCTCGAGTGGGCAGGTACTCGCTAAGGGCAATGCTCGCTCATCACTGTTGCAGACCTTTTCTTTTTTATCGGAGGCTGAAAACCCCTAAAACATATACAGTATTTGTGGCAGCACCACATACTGCAGAAGTGAGACTCCTGGGGGGTTGGGGGGGAAGGGGTTACTGGTGATTTGAAGTCCAGTATAGAACACATGTACCATTCATAGAAGATTGATGGCAGAAAGAGAGCACATGGTGCATCCAGTCTGCTATTGTATAATCTCATCTTTATTTCTCTATAAGGACAGATCTATGCTTTTCTTAGCCAACTTCAATTAATTTATGGTTGATTTTCCAACCATGTCTGCTGGAGGTTTGTTCTGAGCATCTACTATTTCAGTAAAATAATATTTCTTGACATTACTTCAGATCCCCCACGACTGATCTCAGACTGCACCCCCTTGTTCTAGTGTTCAGCTTCCTAATAAAAGACTTCTCTCCTCAACTTCATTTATATCTTTAATATATATGTATATATCTATGTCTATATATAGATATATCTATATATATGTTCCCATTAGAGATGAGCGAGCGTACTCGGAAAAGCACTACTCGCTCGAGTAATTTGCTTTATCCGAGTATCGCTGTGCTCGTCCCTGAAGATTCGGGTGCCGCTGCGGCTGACAGGTGAGTCGCAGCGGGGAGCAGGGGAGAGCGGGCGGGAGAGAGGGAGAGAAAGATCTTACCTCCGTTCCTCCCCGCTCTCCCCTGCAGCTCCCCGCTCCGTGCCGGCACCCGAATCTTCAGGGACGAGCACAGCGATACTCGGATAAAGCAAATTACTCGAGCGAGTAGTGCTTTTCTGAGTACGCTCGCTCATCTCTAGTTCCCATCATTTCCTCCTCTCCCTTCTATCCTCCTGTAACATATGTAAAGATTTCCATCATGTCCTCCCTCTCTCTTCTTTCTCCTGTAAGATTTATAAAGGTTTAAATCATGTCCTCCCTCCTTTTTTCCTCCTAAAGGTTTCCATCATGTCCCATCTCCCCTCCTGTAACATATATAAAAGGTTTCCATCATATCCCCTTCTCTCCTCCTGTAACATATATAAAGGTTTCCATCATGTCCTCCCTCTCCCTTCTCTCCTCCTGTAATATATATATATAAAGGTTACCATCATGTCCCCCTCTCCCTTCTCTCCTCCTGTAACATATGTAAAGGTTTCCATCATGTCCTCCTCCCCCATCTCTCATCCTGTAACATATATAAAGGTTTCCATCATGTCCCCCTCTCCCTTCTCTCCTCCTGTAACATATATAAAGGTTTCCATCATGTCCCCCTCTCCCTTCTCTCCTCCTGTAACATAGATAAAGGTTTCCATCATGTCCCCCCTCTTCCTTCTCTCCTCCTGTAACATATATAAAGGTTTCCATCATGTCCCCCCTCTTCCTTCTCTCCTCTTGTAACATATATAAAGGTTTCCATCATGTCCTCCCTCTCCCTTCTCTCCTCCTGTAATATATATATATATATATATATATATATATATATATATATATATATATATATATATATATATATATAGATATATATATTTATATATATATATATAAAGGTTTCCATCATGTCCCCCTCTCCCTTCTCCCCTCCTGTAACATATATAAAGGTTTCCATCATGTCCTCCTCTCCCTTCTCTCCTCCTGTAACATATATAAAGGTTTCCATCATGTCCTCCCTCTCCCTTCTCTCCTCCTGTAACATATATAAAGGTTTCCATCATGTCCCCCTCTCCCTTCTCCCCTTCTGTAACATATATAAAGGTTTCCATCATGTCCTCCTCTCCCTTCTCTCCTCCTGTAACATATATAAAGGTTTCCATCATTTCTCTCCTCTCCCTTCTCTTCTCCTATAACATATATAAAGGTTTCCATCATGTCCCCCTCTCCCTTCTCTCCTTCTGTAACATATATAAAGGTTTCCATCATGTCCTCCTCTCCCTTCTCTCCTCCTGTAACATATATAAAGGTTTCCATCATGTCCCCCTCTCTTTTCTCTCCTCTTGTAACATATATAAAGGTTTCCATCATGTCCTCCTCTCCCTTCTCTCCTCCTGTAACATATATAAAGGTTTCCATCATGTCCTCCCTTTCCCTTCTCTCCTCCTGTAACATATATAAAGGTTTCCATCATGTCCCCCTCTCCCTTCTCCCCTTCTGTAACATATATAAAGGTTTCCATCATGTCCTCCTCTCCCTTCTCTCCTCCTGTAACATATATAAAGGTTTCCATCATTTCTCTCCTCTCCCTTCTCTTCTCCTATAACATATATAAAGGTTTCCATCATGTCCCCCTCTCCCTTCTCTCCTTCTGTAACATATATAAAGGTTTCCATCATGTCCTCCTCTCCCTTCTCTCCTCCTGTAACATATATAAAGGTTTCCATCATGTCCCCCTCTCCTTTCTCTCCTCTTGTAACATATATAAAGGTTTCCATCATGTCCTCCTCTCCCTTCTCTCCTCCTGTAACATATATAAAGGTTTCCATCATGTCCCCCTCTCCCTTCTCCCCTTCTGTAACATATATAAAGGTTTCCATCATGTCCTCCTCTCCCTTCTCTCCTCCTGTAACATATATAAAGGTTTCCATCATGTCCTCCCTTTCCCTTCTCTCCTCCTGTAACATATATAAAGGTTTCCATCATGTCCCCCTCTCCCTTCTCCCCTTCTGTAACATATATAAAGGTTTCCATCATGTCCTCCCTTTCCCTTCTCTCCTCCTGTAACATATATAAAGGTTTCCATCATGTCCCCCTCTCCCTTCTCCCCTTCTGTAACATATATAAAGGTTTCCATCATGTCCTCCTCTCCCTTCTCTCCTCCTGTAACATATATAAAGGTTTCCATCATTTCTCTCCTCTCCCTTCTCTTCTCCTATAACATATATAAAGGTTTCCATCATGTCCCCCTCTCCCTTCTCCCCTCCTGTAACATATATAAAGGTTTCCATCATGTCCTCCTTTCCCTTCTCTCCTCCTGTAACACATATAAAGGTTTCCATCATGTCCTCCCTCTCCCTTCTCTCCTCCTGTAATATATATATAAAGGTTACCATCATGTCCCCCTCTCCCTTCTCTCCTCCTATAACATATAAAAAAGGTTTCCATCATGTCCTCCTCTCCCTTCTCTCCTCCTGTAACATATATAAAGGTTTCCATCATGTCCCTCTCTCCCTTCTCTCCTCCTGTAACATATATAAAGGTTTCCATCATGTCCCCCTCTCCCTTCCCTCCTCCTGTAACTTATATAAAGGTTTCCATCATGTCTCCCATCTCCCTTCTCTCCTGGTGTAACATATATAAAGGTTTCCTTCATGTTCCCTTTTCCTTCTCTCCTCTTGTAACATATAAAGGTTTCCATCAGGTCTCCCTCTCCCTTCTCTTCTTCTGTAACGTATAAAGGTTTCCATCATGTCTCCCTCTCCCTTCTCTCCTCCTGTAATATATATATAAAGGTTACCATCATGTCGTCCCTCTCCCTTCTCTCCTCCTATAACACATATAAAGGTTTCCATCATGTCCCCCACTCCCTTCTCCACTCCTGTAACATATATAAAGGTTTCCTTCATGTCCCCTTTTCCTTCTCTCCTCTTGTAACATATATAAAGGTTTCCATCATGTCCCCCTCTCCCTTCTCCACTCCTGTAACATATATAAAGGTTTCCATCATGTCCCCCTCTCCCTTCTCCACTCCTGTAACATATATAAAGGTTTCCTTCATGACCCCTTTTCCTTCTCTCCTCTTGTAACATATATAAAGGTTTCCATCATGTCCCTCCTCTCCCTTCTCTCCTCCTGTAACATATATAAAGGTTTCCATCATGTCCTCCTCTCCCTTCTCTCCTCCTGTAACATATATAAAGGTTTTCATCATTTCTCTCCTCTCCCTTCTCTTCTCCTATAACATATATAAAGGTTTCCATCATGTCCCTCCTCTCCCTTCTCTCCTCCTGTAACATATATAAAGGTTTCCATCATGTCCTCCTCTCCCTTCTCTCCTCCTGTAACATATATAAAGGTTTCCTTCATGTCCCCCTCTCCTTTCTCTCCTCCTGTAACATATATAAAGGTTTCCATCATGACCCCCTCTCTTCTCTCCTCCTGTAACATATATAAAGGTTTCCATCATGTCCCCCTCTCCCTTCTCTCCTCCTCTAACATATATAAAGGTTTCCATCATGTCCCCCTCTCCTTTCTCTCCTCCTGTAACATATATAAAGGTTTCCATCATGTCCTCCTCTCCCTTCTCTTCTCCTATAACATATATAAAGGTTTCCATCATGTCCCTCCTCTCCCTTCTCTTCTCCTATAACATATATAACGGTTTCCATCATTTCTCTCCTCTCCCTTCTCTTCTCCTATAACATATATATAGGTTTCCATCATGTCCCCCTCTCCCTTCTCCACTCCTGTAACATATATAAAGGTTTCCTTCATGACCCCTTTTCCTTCTCTCCTCTTGTAACATATATAAAGGTTTCCATCATGTCCCTCCTCTCCCTTCTCTTCTCCTATAACATATATAAAGGTTTCCATCATGTCTCTCCTCTCCCTTCTCTTCTCCTATAACATATATAAAGGTTTCCATCATGTCCCTCCTCTCCCTTCTCTCCTCCTGTAACATATATAAAGGTTTCCATCATGTCCTCCTCTCCCTTCTCTCCTCCTGTAACATATATAAAGGTTTCCTTCATGTCCCCCTCTCCTTTCTCTCCTCCTGTAACATATATAAAGGTTTCCATCATGTCCTCCTCTCCCTTCTCTCCTCCTCTAACATATATAAAGGTTTCCATCATGTCCCCCTCTCCTTTCTCTCCTCCTGTAACATATATAAAGGTTTCCATCATGTCCTCCTCTCCCTTCTCTTCTCCTATAACATATATAAAGGTTTCCATCATGTCCCTCCTCTCCCTTCTCTTCTCCTATAACATATATAACGGTTTCCATCATTTCTCTCCTCTCCCTTCTCTTCTCCTATAACATATATATAGGTTTCCATCATGTCCTCCTCTCCCTTCTCTTCTCCTATAACATATATAAAGGTTTCCATCATGTCTCTCCTCTCCCTTCTCTTCTCCTATAACATATATAAAGGTTTCCATCATGTCTTTCTCTCCATTCTTTCATCCTGTAACATATATAAAGGTTTCCATCATGTCCTCCTCTCCCTTCTCTCCTCCTGTAACATATATAAAGGTTTCCATCATGTCCTCCCTCTCCCTTCTCTCCTCCTGTAACATATATAAAGGTTTCCATCATGTCCCCCTCTCCCTTCTCCCCTTCTGTAACATATATAAAGGTTTCCATCATGTCCTCCTCTCCCTTCTCTCCTCCTATAACATATATAAAGGTTTCCATCATTTCTCTCCTCTCCCTTCTCTTCTCCTATAACATATATAAAGGTTTCCATCATGTCCCCCTCTCCCTTCTCTCCTTCTGTAACATATATAAAGGTTTCCATCATGTCCTCCTCTCCCTTCTCTCCTCCTGTAACATATATAAGGGTTTCCATCATGTCCCCCTCTCTTTTCTCTCCTCTTGTAACATATATAAAGGTTTCCATCATGTCCTCCTCTCCCTTCTCTCCTCCTGTAACATATATAAAGGTTTCCATCATGTCCTCCCTTTCCCTTCTCTCCTCCTGTAACATATATAAAGGTTTCCATCATGTCCCCCTCTCCCTTCTCCCCTTCTGTAACATATATAAAGGTTTCCATCATGTCCTCCTCTCCCTTTTCTCCTCCTGTAACATATATAAAGGTTTCCATCATTTCTCTCCTCTCCCTTCTCTTCTCCTATAACATATATAAAGGTTTCCATCATGTCCCCCTCTCCCTTCTCTCCTTCTGTAACATATATAAAGGTTTCCATCATGTCCTCCTCTCCCTTCTCTCCTCCTGTAACATATATAAAGGTTTCCATCATGTCCCCCTCTCCTTTCTCTCCTCTTGTAACATATATAAAGGTTTCCATCATGTCCTCCTCTCCCTTCTCTCCTCCTGTAACATATATAAAGGTTTCCATCATGTCCCCCTCTCCCTTCTCCCCTTCTGTAACATATATAAAGGTTTCCATCATGTCCTCCTCTCCCTTCTCTCCTCCTGTAACATATATAAAGGTTTCCATCATTTCTCTCCTCTCCCTTCTCTTCTCCTATAACATATATAAAGGTTTCCATCATGTCCCCCTCTCCCTTCTCTCCTTCTGTAACATATATAAAGGTTTCCATCATGTCCTCCTCTCCCTTCTCTCCTCCTGTAACATAGATAAAGGTTTCCATCATGTCCCCCTCTCCTTTCTCTCCTCCTATAACATATATAAAGGTTTCCATCATGTCCCCCTCTCCTTTCTCTCCTCCTGTAACATATATAAAGGTTTCCATCATGTCCTCCTCTCCCTTCTCTCCTCCTGTAACATATATAAAGGTTTCCATCATGTCCCCCCTCTCCTTTCTCTCCTCCTGTAACATATATAAAAGTTTCCATCATGTCCTCCTCTCCCTTCTCTCCTCCTATAACATATATAAAAGTTTCCATCATGTCCTCCTCTCCCTTCTCTCCTCCTGTAACATATATAAAAGTTTCCATCATGTCCCCTTCTTCCTTCTCTCCTCCTGTAACTTATATAAAAGTTTCCATCATGTCCTCCTCTCCCTTCTCTCCTCCTGTAACATATATAAAGGTTACCATCATGTCCCTCTCTCCCTTCTCTCCTCCTGTAACATATATAAAGGTTTCCATCATGTCCCCCACTCCCTCTTTCCTCTGGGCTGTACAATTTAAGTCTTTCCTGATTAGTTTTGCTCTTGAGACCTTCCACCATTTTTGTAGCCAATCTTTGAACTCATTCTAGTCGGTAGAGGAGGTCCCAGAACTGAACACAGTCTTCCAGATGTGGCCTCGCCAGACCTCTATACAGCAAGATCACAATCTCTCTCTTTCCACTGGTTATTCCTCTAGCCATGCAGCCAAGCATCCTATTTCATATTGCCGGTTACTAATGACCTACAAAAAAATCCTCCAACTAATGTAAACTACAGTACTGCAGCGGAATTAGTAATTTTCCACTACTGTATCTCAGCCCCTCATCTTCTCCGTTCTTCTCATGCTACAACACATGTCTTCCTTCTGCCCCAGAGAAGTTGTTTCAAGAACCAGGAGATGACAACCGATTGTTTGGCTACAGATGGAGTAATAAATATTTAAATTACTGAGGTGTAAAAATAACCTATGCTTATGCAAATCTGTATGCTACAAAGTACCCAAGGTTTGTACAATCCGCAACACTGCACAGCTTGTTAGATCGCTGGGGAAGACTAAATGTGTCTTTCATCTATTAGGTCAACGCTGTGAAAGTGAATAAATGAACGTATCGTCTATACAGTTTTCCGATGTTTTCCAGTTAACTATCTGTGTGCCTGTTTGGGAACGCAAAACAAAACTTTGCCAGTTTTGCTCCAGGGTCCTCAAGTATAAAGATGGCCTAAAATGTCTAATGTTTGGGAAGAAACAACTAAAATCACATATCCATATTAATGTCAACTAGAAGCTCTTAGCACAAACACCAAAACAAGATGTTCAGTTGGCAAAACTGAACAGACCTATTTAATTTACCCCCAACAGGTTACACCCAATATCCGGGAACTGAACCTAAAGGGGTTGTCCTCATGTTAGGGAAAAACATTCCTTCCCGACTCCAAATCTGGCAATTAAAATAACCCCTGGATCACTGACCCCTCAGGGATATAACATGTAATATGTTAACACTCAAGAAAGACGTCCAGGCCCCTCTTCTACTCCTTCAGTGAGTTTGCCATCACCACATCCTCAGGCAGAGAGTTCCACAGTCTCACTGCTCTTACAGTAAAGAACCCACTTCTATGTTGGTGTTGAAACCTTCTTTCTTCTAGACGTAAAAGACGCCTTCCACTGAAATCATTCGGCTGCCCACATAATTGGGCAGTGTGGTATTAAATTAGGATCCTCTATCGAGGACAGACATTAATTGACTAAGATTCTACTGATTGGGTATATGAAAAGGGTTTTCTAAACCAGACAGATCCTTATATAGGAGTAGAGTGAAGCTATTGTCTTACAAGCACCAAACCTGTCCATATGCCCTATTAGTGCATATGAAAGTCATCGATGGGTTAAATGGCTGCTGTGTAAAAATGACTTTCACTATGGTAGACCCGGCAACTCTGAGTATTACATAATCGGCTATTTATTTGCTATTTTATGTTGCATGGCCTGCTTCAGGGGAGATTTATGGCCAGATGCAGCTTCTCACAATATTAAAAACGGATTGTGGGGTTAGAGCATGACTATCAATTACTATCTCTTTTTAAGTCAGTGTGACCTCAGGGGATTCATCATTCGCCATCTTCCACCATAAGACGATTGGCACACGTTCAAAAAGTCAGCAACTTTCTTTAAAGCTGGCTTCTATCAGTTTATTGCATCATTATAGCAAATTTCAGACATATTCAGTGCACAGAAACCAAAAGTAATCCTGGCCATCTGGCCTCTTACTATACATTTAGCATTTTCCCTTTCTGCCAATTAAGACTAGTGCCTCACAACATTCGGCATACCATAAATCAAATGTACCAGTACAGGGTGCATCTCCTCCACTGTCGTGCCTTGCAGTCCACAGTGAACAGTCTACCATCAGAGAGGAGCCTGGAAGCCAGGAGCTCAAAAGCTACAGTGGGAACCTCCCACCTCTTTTTAAGGAGGCCTTTTATGGTCTTCTAGTCAGTATGGTCTTCTACATTATGGTCTTCTAGTCAGTGGCTCCAACTTGTCACTACAGTGGCTGCACTGCCACAGCGAATATAACTCACGGGTGGTCAATGATATATCTACAGGTCCCCTTATGTCTTATGGTTCCCTTAGCAACATCTTAAAGATCTCTCAGACGTTCCCTTAAGGAAGAGAATGTGCAGCCCTCATTGAATTCAGTTCTTCCCTGTAAAACATACACACATTGTAATCTCCGTAAACTGCTCCATTAAGAGTTAATTATCCCATAATGGTCATTTCTATTGATAGTCGGGCACTAATCTTATATACAGACACCTTGGCACAGCAGGCTGGCTATCTGAAGATTTCCAATCCGGTACTCATAGTGATATTTGCTTTTAATTATTTTATTTGCACTTGGTATAACATGGGCTCTGATTTTAAATATCATGTTAAATGAAGGTCTGACGTCTTCCTGCAAATTCTCCTTTTAGGTATTTTTATGAATGATCCCTGATGGCTCATATGTGCTCCATATGGTACACTACAAAAGAGTCTTAGAAGGGACTATCCGTAGTCTATGGTCCTTAGGATTCAAGATCTTGACATATGGGTGTGACTGCAATTAAAGGGGTTTTCTCACTTTATGACATATGAACAGGATATGCAATAAACATCTAATAGGCGAGCGACTCACTTCTGGAACCCCCACTTTTTGTAAAAATTGCGTCCCCAATTCTTCATGTTGAGGAACGTTTGCATTGAGGTTCCTCTAGATGCCACCTTGACTTGTAGAATAAGAGTCAAGGAAGTCCTGTACACCAAATAGTGGGTGCCCTCCAGAGCTGAATGCCACCTATCAGACATTTATGGCATATCCTGTTTTCTCACTTTATGACATATGAACAGGATATGCAATAAACATCTAATAGGTGGGTGACTTACTTCTGGAACCCCCACTTTTTGTAAGAATGCGTCCCCAATTCTTCATGTTGAGGAACCTTTGCATTGAGGTTCCTCTAGATGCCACCTTGACTTGCAGAATAAGAGTCAAGGAAGTCCTGTACACCCAATAGTGGGTGCCCTCCAGAGCTGAATGCCACCTATCAGACATTTATGACATATCCTGTGGTTAAATCCCTTTAAACTAATATCCCATTCCCCATCCCACCTGTGTACCATACTCCTAAATATCCAGATAGCCAATATCTGGTGAGCGTTTCGGCTTTCTCCCTGCACTGAAAAGCTGCCGCAATTTTTTCTATAGTTCACTAGTGTCTACCTTGTACCCTTTATGTCGGTTCGGCAGGCTCAGGGGCAGCTACGGGTCCTTTTATATGTGCAGACAATCTGCCGGTGAAAATGGTTGCTGACCAACAATGAGCGCTTGTTGATATTGTCCACCCGGACAAGTAATCTGCTGTATAGAGGTTGTTAACATGATCCTTCGCCCAATGCATCCTTCCTTGGTTGGCTGCACAGATCTTCATTTACCCATGGAAATGTACAGCTAGCCGACAAATGAGCGTTTGTTTGTTCATTCATTAATGGTCTTTATACATGATCAGAAGACTTGGAAAATGAACGTTCAGGCGAACATTTTTGTCTTCATCAGCCTATCTACAAAGGTGACCTTCTAGTTTTGCGACCAAATTCTGTCCCAGGATGGGAAGTAAAGGGGGTGTATTACCTGCAGTTGTTCTTCCCTGTCGCCCCTCTGATCTGCCGATTTTTGTCCCTTGTTTTCGACTGTCCAGGGTTGAACTATTCTTCATATGATCGGTCGTCGTCCCCCCGTAGAGTTTTATCGTTGTCATTAGCACATCGTCCATTCACAAAAGGACACACAATAACTTTTTGTGCCACATAAAAGATGTGATCACCTGACAAAGCAGTGTTGGCACACTTGTCGAGAGATCGGTGGCACGGTCACACAGCCCTATGATCGAGCAAAAGAACATTCCTTTGCCAATCATCCGGCCGTGTAAAATGAGCAAACTCTTAGAAAGTTCCTTTGGTTTGCTGAACTTTTGCAAAAAGTTTGGTCCAGTCCAAATTCGTTCAAACTGAACCGGAAGTTCATCAAAACCACTAAACTTGTGTATAACGCTGTCTAAGAGACATAAAGCCATGTATAACATTCTGAGAGTATCATACAGGGCTTTCATGGCTCTTGGACAGTGTTATACAGCAGTATTCAGGACTAGTGTCGAGTGATCCAAACCAGTAGAACCCTATTTTAGGTAGAACTTTGCCAAAAGCTCGGTTCAGGTTCATGCCGAATCAAACTTTAAACAAAGTTCTGCCCAAAACAGGGTTCTACTGGTTCGGTTCACTTGACAATACCCTTAAGAACCACATCAAACAACACCCTAACTCTTGCCTGCATAGACCTGAATTCTGGGGGCTTACATGTCCCACTTAGATACTAACCAATAAACCACTTTTGAAAATCTAGTTAGTTTTATAGTTGCCTTTATCAATTGCCATAGGCACTGGTGAACTTTTTTGTACCACAATTTTGCTTGTGGCTCAAATGAAGGTATTGTAGACAGTGATTTATGGGGACATTTTATGGTAACCTCACTCTATTTCTACCAATTTGAGGGCAGAAGATACGAATCCCCAAGGTAAATATGAGGCAGAAATGTCCGGTCCCAATCCTCGTCTTTTACCAGCAGAATGGACTAAGCTTTAATCAGGTCCAACCCCATTATCTAAGGTTTCTAAGGGGATGATACAGACCATAAATGCTCTCGGCTTGAGGATGTTTTCTTTATATCTCTTCTCACAGCTCTTATTAACCTTTGTGATCTGCTGAGGATTTGCAGAGATTTCGGCCCTTTCTGTGACCGGCTCCAGGACTGAAGTTTTGAATCTTTTTCTCACTACAATCAAATTACTAAAATTACATTTCAATATCCGTCCATAAGACGTAGCTAAGAATTATCCGGCTAATTAACCTTCGCCTCCCAATATTCAATCCCCGAATATTCTAGATTCTGAATTGTAGTCGCTACATGTGAAATATGTGAACATTGCTCCTCGGTCCAGCATTGCTCTAGACATTCTATGTGTACCCTGGCGAGGTAAGTAATACATGGGAACACATACAAGCAACATATCTGTCCCGCTAAGGCAAAGTATCACATTATGTGCCAACATGACGTCTCCCTAATGTGATGATGGGGGAACTTATGTGGCACTATTATGGGCAATGTAGACAGCAGCAGTGTAAAGGTTTAGTCGTGGCCACCTTTATGCGGCATTGTGGCGATTCACTATGCTGGATCAATGTGTTGGCTAAGCATGCCTGGCAATGCTCCATTCATTTCAATGGGGCAGACAGTGGCAGTTAAATTCTGATTGGAGTTTGGAGATCCCAAACCATGAGGTGCTATTCAGTTGTCATGGCAGCCAGGGGCCTTCTGCCGTGTATGCCTGCAGAAATAAATCACATCCGTCAGGGTTCTCTTACTGTATATTGCCAGCCTCTCTGCTGTTGGAGCCTATCCAACGTGTCACCTCATGCAGTACTGGCTTTAGCCAGCATATAGCGCCGTTGTATAACTGCAGAAAAAGAGTAAGCCCCCTAGGAAAACCAGGACACAAATTGGATTGGAAAGGGTTAAGGGACCTTTCATACATACTGAATTAGCCCGTAGGATCCGCACCAAATTCGCTGATCGATGATTCAGATTTTGACGTCGAAATGACGGGGATTTTGATGCGAATTTACCACTGCCGAAAATTGGCACCATTTCCAGTATGGTGGATGTACCTCAAGAAGGTTCCTTGTTGAATGCACTCTGAGGAGGGGGGGTACAACTCCCAGCAGGTCCTGACGTCCTGAAGCTACCAGGGAATGTAGTAGCCCTCTCAGTAGCCTGCTGCCTGGCTCTTCCCTTGGACTGCTCATCCTCTCAGCTCTGTGAGACTCTAAGGAACTGCAAGATGACTGCTGATGAAGGCCCTGTAGCACATCAAGAAGGAGGTTCCTGGCCAACTTTTTCACTGCACCGCTCCTGCAAGAGGTGAGGAGCTGGTGGTCACTTCTAGGTCATGCCCTACCGGGGGGAAATCACCTGTTCCCATTCGGGCCAGTCCAAGCCTGAACCCCTCACAGCCAGCAGCCCCCTAGTATGCTCTGCAGGGAGGCTCTGGTGTATGTTTAAGAATAATGGACATCAATAGGAGGTGGTCTACTGCAAAAATGGAAATTATGACCAACAGAAACCAAAAATGCCCGTGTTACACGATATGTCCACATAATAGCAGACTTGTCTGAAACACGGCATTTGTCTCCCTGAAGTAAATGAATGTCTAGAATCAGAAGTTGAATGTCTATA